>NC_091980.1:56749478-56822186 GCF_044704955.1 Pristiophorus japonicus
CATACCCAACAAACCTGTTAACAATCCCCACACAATGCCCCATCTATGGCGGGGGGGGGCGGGTAAGCTAAAGCAGTTAACATAAGAATTAGGAACAGGAGAAGGCCATCTAGCCCCTCGAGCCTGCTCTGCCATTCAACAAGATCATGGCTGATCTGGCCGTGGACTCAGCTCCACTTACCCGCCCGCTCCCCGTAACCCTTAATTCCCTTATTGGTTAAAAATCTAACTATCTGTGATTTGAATACATTCAATGAGCTAACCTCAACTGCTTCCCTGGGCAGAGAATTCCACAGATTCACAACCCACTGGGAGAAGAAATTCCTTCTCAACTCGGTTTTAAATTGGCTCCCCCGTATTTTGAGGCTGTGCCCCCTAGTTCTAGTCTCCCCGACCAGTGGCAACAACCTCTCTGCCTTTATCTTGTCTATCCCTTTCATTATTTTAAATGTTTCTATGATCACCCCTCATCCTTCTGAACTCCAACGAGTAAAGACCCAGTCTACTTAATCTATCATCATAAGGTAAACCCCTCATCTCCAGAATTAGCCTAGTGAATCTTCTCTGTACCCCCTCCAAAGCGAGTATATCCTTCCTTAAGTAAGGTGACCAAAACTGCACGCAGTACTCCAGGTGCGGCCTCACCAATACCCTGTACAGTTGCAGAGGACCTCCCTGCTTTTGTACTCCATCCCTCGCAATGAAGGCCAACATTCGATTCGCCTTCCTGATTACCTGCTGCACCAGAAAACTAACTTTTTGGGATTCATGCACAAGGACCCCCAGGTCCCTCTGCACTGCAGCATGTTGTAATTTCTCCCCATTCAAATAATATTCCCTTTTACTGTTTTTGCGCTGGGGTAAGGGACTTTGGCTGTGAGAGATAGCCCATGTGGTGGGGTAAGGGTCTTCAGCTGGGGGAGGCAGCACTTGCACTGGTGTAAGGGACTTCGGCTGGGGGAGGGATGCACTTGCGCAGAGGTATGGGACTTCGGCTGGAACTTGGTGGCTTTTGGAAAGATCTATCCTCTGGCTTCTGAAGTCAAAATGGATCGAATTACAAATTGGAAAGTCAGAACTTGGGCTGGGCGATTCCAGTTACACTTTCCAGAGGAACTTCAGGGTGTGGCTTATCCTCCAAGGGGACCAGTCAGCAGTAGGTCATGTGAAAATGGAGAGCCAATCAGAGAAATGGCTACCTTTCAGGTAGTACAAATAGACACATCCTTATTTTTAAGATTAAAAGCCCTGTCTATGAAGGTTTATTTTTAACACTATTTAAACATAACTTTTGCTCCAAAACATTTATTTATTATAATGCAATCTCTATTAATTAAAGAAAAGTAGCTCCCATTACTATCAATAAGAATATTACATTGTGATTGGTGGTCCAGGCACACGTCATCCCAGGATACGAGTACAATCCTGGAAGACATGTTCCCATACACTGGACTGCGAAACTAAGCCTCGGAGCACAATCCTACATTCCTCCGGGACCACCAGGTATTTTCGTTTAAAAAGAATTTGGTCAGAGGCGTTCGCTCGCATGAAACATAGAAACATAGAAAATAGGTGCAGGAGTAGGCCATTCTGCCCTTCGAGCCTGCACCACCATTCAATAAGATCATGACTGATCATTCACCTCAGTACCCCTTTCCTGCTTTCTCTCCATACCCCTCGATCCCTTTAGCCGTAAGGGCCATATCTAACTCCCTCTTGAATATATCCAATGAACTGGCATCAACAACTCTCTGCAGCAGGGAATTCCACAGGTTAACAACTCTCTGAGTGAAGAGGTTTCTCCTCATCTCAGTCCTAAATGGCCTACCTCTTATCCTAAGATTGTGTGTCCTGGTTCTGGACTTCCCCAACATCGGGAGCATTCTTCCCGCATCGAGCCTGTCCCGTCCCGTAAGAATCTTATACGTTTCAATGAGATCCCCTCTCATCCTTCTAAACTCCAGTGTATAAAGGCCCAGTTGATCCAGTCTCTCTTCATACGTCAGTCCAGCCATCCCGGGAATCAGTCTGGTGAACCTTCGCTGCACTCCCTCAATAGTAAGAACGTCCTTCCTCAGATTAGGAGAACAAAACTGAACACAATATTCCAGGTGAGGCCTCACTAAGGCCCTGTACAATTGCAGTAAGACCTCCCTGCTCCTATACTCAAATCCCCTAGCTATGAAGGCCAACATGCCATTTGCCGCCTTCACCGCCTGCTGTACCTGCATGTCAACTTTCAATGACTGATGAACCATGACACCCAGGTCTCGTTGCACCTGCCCTTTTCCTAATCTGCCACCATTCAGATAATATTCTGCCTTCGTGTTATTGCCTCCAAAGTGGATAACCTCACATTTATCCACATTATACTGCCTCTGCCATACATTTGCCCACTCACCTAACCTGTCCAAGTCACTCTACAGCCTCTTAGCATCCTCCTCACAGCTCACACCGCCACCCAGTTTAGTGTCATCTGAAAACTTGGAGATGTTACACTCAATTCCTTCATCCAAATCATTTATGTATATTGTAAAGAGCTGGGGTCCCAGCACTGAGCCCTGCGGCACTCCACTAGTCACTGCCTCCCATTCCGAAAAGGATCCATTTATCCCGACTCTCTGCTTCCTGTCTGCCAACCAATTCTCTATCCACGCCAGTACATTACCCCCAATATAATGTGCTTTGATTTTGCACACCAATCTCTTATGTGGGACCTTGTCAAAGGCCTTTTGAAAGTCCAAATACACCACATCCACTGGTTCTCCCTTGTCCACTCTACTAATTACATCCCCAAAAAATTCCGAGAAGATTTGTCAAACATGATTTCCCCTTCATAAATCCATGCTGACTTAGACCAATCCTGTCACTGCTTTCCAAATGCGCTGCTATTTCATCCTTAATAATTGATTCAAACATTTTCCCCACTACTGATGTCAGGCTAACCGGTCTATAATTACCTGTTTTCTCTCTCCCTCCTTTTTTAAAAAGTGGTGTTGCATTAGCTACCCTCCAGTCCCTAGGAACTGATCCCGAGTTGATAGACTGTTGGAAAATGATCACCAATGCATCCACTATTTCGAGGGCCACTTCCTTAAGTACTCCTGGATGCAGACAATTAAGCCCCGGGGATTTATCGGCCTTCAATCCCATCAATTTCCCCAACACAATTTTCCGTCTAATAAGGATATCCTTCAGTTCCTCCTTCTCTCTAGACCCTCGGTCCCCTAGTACATCCGGAAGGTTATTTATGTCTTCCTTCGTGAAGACAGAACCAAAGTATTTGTTCAATTGGTCTGCCATTTCTTTGTTCCCCATTATAAATTCACCTGAGTCCGACTGCAAGGGACCTACGTTTGTCTTCACTAATCTTTTTCTCTTCACATATCTATAGAAGCTTTTGCAGTCAGTTTTTATGTTCCCGGCAAGCTTCCTCTCGTACTCTGTTTTCCCCCTCCTAATCAAACCCTTTGTCATCCTCTGCTGAACTCTAAATTTCTTCCAGTCCTCAGGTTTGCTGCTTTTTTTGGCCAATTTATATGCCTCTTCCTTGGATCTAATACTATCCTTAATTTCCCTTGTTAGCCACGGTTGAGCCACCTTCCTGGTTTTATTTTTACTCCAGACAGGGATATACAATTGTTGAAATTCATCCATGTGATCTATAAATGTTTGCCATTGCCGATCCGCCGTCAACACTTTACGTATCATTTGCCAGTCTATTCTAGTCAATTCAAGTCTCATACCATCAAAGTTAGCTTTTCTTAAGTTCAGAACCCTAGTTTCTGAATTAATTGTGTCACTCTCTATCTTGATAAAGAATTCTACCATATTATGATCACTCTTCCCCAAGGGGCCTCTCACAACAAGATTGCTAATTGGTCCCTTCTCATTAAACATCACCCAGTCTAGGATGGCCAGCTTTCTAGTTGGTTCCTCGACATATTGGTCAAGAGAACCATCCCTAATACACTCCAGGAAATCCTCCTCCACCACATTGCTACCAGTTTGGTTAGCCCAATCAATATATAGATTAAAGTCGGCCATGATAACTGCTGTACCTTTATTGCACGCATCCCTTATTTCTTGTTTGTGCTATCCCCAACCTCACTACTACTGTTTGGTGGTCTGTACACAACTTACACCAGCATTATACCAAACCATATTTGGTATTCCGTAGCTCTACCCATACCGATTCCACATCATCCAAGCCAATGTCCTTCCTTACTATTGCATTAATTTCCTCTTTAACCAGAAACGCCTCCTTTTACTTTCTGTCTATCCTTCCTAAATGTTGAATACCCCTGGATGTTGAGTTCCCAGCCTTGGTCATCCTGGAGCCATATCTCTGTGATGCCAGTTACATCATATCCGTTAATTGCTATCTGCGCAGTTAATTCGTCCACCTTATTCCGAATACTCCTCGCATTGAGGCACAGAGCCTTCAGGCTTGTCTTTTTAACACACTTTGCCCCTTTAGAATTTTGCTGTAATGTGACCCTTTTTATTTTTTGCCTTGGGTTTCTCTGCCCTCCACTTTTACTATTCTCCTTTCTATCTTTTGCCTCTGTCTCCTTTTTATTTACCTCTGCCTCCCTGCATAGGTCCCCACCCCCCTGCCATATTAGTTTAACTCCTCCCCAGCAGCACTAGCAAACACTCCCCCTTGGACATTGGTTCTGGTCCTGCCCAGGTGCAGACTGTCTGGTTTGTAATCGTCCCACCTACCCCAGAACCGGTTCCAATGTCCCAGGAATTTGAATCCCTCCCTTCTGCACTGCTCCTCAAGCCACGCATTCATCTGAGCTATCCTGCGATTCTTACTCTGACTAGCACGTAGCACTGGTAGCAATCCTGAGATTACTACTTTTGAGGGCCTACTTTTTAATTTGGCTCCAAGCTCCCTAAATTATTCTCGTAGGACCTCATCCTGTTTTTTACCTATATGCACCATGACAGCTGGCTGTTCACCCTTTCTTTTCAGCATGTCCTGCACCCGCTCCGAGACATCCTTGACCCTTGCACCAGGGAGGCAACATCCCATCTTGGAGTATCGGTTGTGACCGCAGAAACGCCTATCTATTACCCTTACAATTGAATCCCCTATCACTATCGCTCTCCCACTCTATTTTCTGCCCTCCTGTCCCATGGTGCCATGAACTTAGCTGCTGCTGTCTTCCCCTGAAGAGTCATCCCCCCCCCCCCCCCCAACAGTACCCAAAGCGGTGTATCTGTTTTGCAGGGGGATGACCACAGGGAACCCCTGCACTACCTTCCTTGCACTGCTCTTCCTGTTGGCCACCCATTTACTCTCTGGCTGTGTACCATTTACCCGAAGTCTCTGACCGCAATTTTCGCTCCAATGTGTATAAGTTACGCAAGGTTTCAGTGAGATTAGATGTTATGCGGTTCTTTTTGCAGAGGATAGTGGAGTTATGGAACAAGTTGCTGGCTTGTGAGGTGTGTGCTGACTCTCTGCATACCTTCAAAAGAGAGCTGAGCAGAGATCATGTCTTCTAAAAGGTAGACGAATACAAGCTAATATAAGCATGATTACTGTTGCCTCCAAAACTAATTTTGATTGCCTGAGGGGATGGGAGAGAGAAACTTTCCCCCCAAATCTCCCTAATTGGACCTGGGTTTTTATCTGGTGGGCGGGGGTGTCTAATAATGATGCTTCGGGCATCAGGACAGTATGGAGCAGGCTTTTGATGTCTTTTTCTTGAGAGAGAAGCTGGCAGATGCAGGAGTTGTTTCTCAGTGAGTGATGGGGAAGTTTTTTTTCCATTGGATGGGATAAATTACTGCTCATGGGGGCAGGAATGGGCCCCATTTTGTTGTGTGGGGAGGGGGGGAACACAAGCTTCAGATCAGGATTTGTTTTTAGTAGAGGAAAGGGGCAGACTGACTTTATGCTCAGTAGTGGGGAGGATGAGTTTATCTTCAGCAGGAGGCGGAAAACAGAGTTTTTCTTAAAGGGGGGAGTCGAGGGTTGTACTTACTAGGAGGCAGGGAAGGCTGTGTTCTTGGTGGGGGGAACAAGTTGGTAGACAGTAAGTGGACGGGTTAGTGCGATTGTTTCTGCTCAGTGAGTGGGGGCTTGATGACTGAATTTCTGCTTAATTGAGGCGAGGGGAGTGGGGTGGCGGCTGATAGCTGCTGTGCATGTGCTGGGGGTGTTCTGATTTCAGCTCATGGGGCTGCTGAAACTTTTTTGATTTGAGAAAAAACACAAATTTGAATAATAAACCAAACTTCTTTATATGAGCAGACTGACCAACTGAGCCAGATCATGACATCAGTGAAGTTAGTACTCGAGTAATAAATGATGTCACTTCAGACTATGAGCAGCAACTGATGGTTATCTTTCTCTTATTTCGATGATACCCTGACTATATGACTGTCTCAATTTGAACTTCCCTCATCTGTTGTAATTTGTGTTATGGTTAGTTAAATTGCTATGTATGATAATTTTACATTTTTCTTCAAAAATAATTAACTGCCATTATTTTAGAATGTGGCATGCACTGCAATACGAACCACAACTTGCATGTATACAGTGCCCTTAAGGTCGAAGAACATTCCCAAAACACTTCATAGAAGCATGAGCAAATGGAGAAAGGCATTTTGGGCGGATACTTGTTCAGTACACAATTCTTTTAATTCTGTAAAAATGACGTGCGTTCTTGGCTTTGATGGCCACTTGCTATTCCTTTGTCTATCCCCCTCACTTCCTCCAGATTTTTACCTGTTTCTTCAATGTCCTGCACCCACTATGGCCAAGAGGACTAAATGAGCTTCCATGCTTGGCTGGTTACTAAACCAAACACAAGAGTACCCTGTAGATCACTATCCAACTAACTTGACTATCACGGTTCATTTTATGCAGTGACTGAAATCTTGCCTTTGTCTTGCTTTACAGAAGTGAATGCCTACAGATTGGAGTTGGAGGGAATTGCAGTTCGTGGCAAAGGCTGTCCAAAACCAATTAAATCATGGGTGCAATGTGGGATCGCTATGAAGATATTAAGTTCATTGAAAAAGTGAGTATTTTCTAAAACGTTACAGTATTGAAATGATTTTATAAATGTACTCCTCTCACCAATTCCCCCCAACATATTGTTTTTTAATATTAGGCAAGGATATGAGAAGCCGACACCAATCCAAGCACAGGCAATCCCTGCCATCATGTGTGGACGCGATTTAATTGGAATTGCCAAAACCGGAAGTGGAAAGACCATTGCTTTTCTTTTACCTATGTTCCGACACATCATGGATCAGAGGCCGCTTGAAGAAGGGGAAGGTCCTGTTGGTGAGTATTTCGTCTTGTGTGCTTACGGATGCCACAGCACTGCAATCAAGTATCACAGAATTATAAAACTCTGATTCAGTTGTCTCCATGTACCTCTTGTTCTTGCTGTTGGTATGACTGTAATTTTCCCGGCCTGCGCGCACCATCGCAGCAGGCCGGGGAGTCGGAAGGAGCAACGTGGCGGCATACTACGCCACGCAGCACGTGCTGGAGCAGGAGAGCGACTGGATTGGACATCACCAAGATCTAGGTTGCTGATTGGACAAGTACAGCAGGAGCAGCGAGGTTCATGCGCAGGAGCGGCGCGTGATCGTGGAGCAATGTGATCGGGGCCCAGGGGTAGCACGGGCCAGCCCACACTGCGATATGTGTGCGCACTAGGTCTGTGCAGCAGAGCTGGTCTCTAGTTGTCTTGGTTAATCCTTGCCACTGGTTCAAGACCTAGCTCTGTCAAGCCCGTGTGGTGGCTGGTGTGCAACAGCCACCACATGTTAAAATCCACGCACAGGCATCTTTCACCCCTCAAGATTTAGTTCGGGACCTGGAATATTAGGTCCTTCATTGAAACACCTGTGAACTTTTTGGCATGGCAGCAAGTCATCCTCGATTCGAGGGACTGCCTATGATGATGTTTTAGGATTTGAATTTGCCCTGTAATAAAACAGTTTTGTGATTGAAAATTTTCATGCCTTTCAGTGCATTTAGCAAGTTTACTATGTTTTCGTCAGAATTTAAAATTGCGTGAAATAGCAAAGATCCTTAATCTATTGATGAAAATAACAACTGTGTGATGGTACCGCTGTAATCTCATTTTAGAGTTATGTTGAGCTTTGCGACCAGGGTTTATAAATTTAGATTTAGATTACCTCAAACGTAAGGACCCCACCCATAAGGGTCATAGCTGCAACTTAAAATCTTCTTTGCATTAAAAACTACAGCCGGTACACAAGTTGGAATAGTACATCCCTTAAGTCACTCCCACTTATTTTTTACTTCTAGTCATCTGTGGACGAGCAAGTATTTGGAAAGAGATGCATAAAAAGGAAACTGTGGCCTTATGCCTGCTTTTACTAGACAAGAGTTTTAAGGACATTTGCTGGGCAGGAGTTGGGCAAATAGCCCAAATCTCTGCCCACGAAGGCCCTCATCCTGGGGAGGCGCGCGATCTGCCAAAAGAAATTGATAGTTCACAAGTGCCGGGTTTAGGTGTATTCGCTTTGCGCGCCTAAATCCGAAACTTGCGGCGCCTCTTCGGGCGCGTGCACACTTCGTATGCACCAAAGAGGCTGCAGTTTACAGCCCTATATTAAAAGGGTTAATGAGGCTTAGTTAATAAGCTCCTAGATGTGATTCTACATTCCAGAATACAAGTGAGGTTAGTTATTGAAGTACCAGAGGCGCTCATTTTCCAAAATTATAAGGGAGGAGTTGTACCAAAAACCTAGAGGATGGGAAATGTTATATCCTGTTTATAAAAAAAAAAATTGGAAAAACCCACATAACTATAAACCAGTTAGCCTCTCAATAGTAGTTGGAAAATCGCTGAACGCCATAATTAGGAAAAACATTGGTGAAAACTTTGAAAGATATGGGCTAATCACTGTATTCAGAAGTGACAATCCTCAATTGTACAGTCATTCCATTTGTTTCAAGAACCAATGACACTTTAATGCACTATCAAATATTTTTAATTATTTTTTGTTTTCAGCACTCATCTCTACTCCAACCCGTGAGTTAGCCCTTCAGATTACCAAAGAATGCAAGAAATTCTCAAAAGCACTTGGACTGAGGGTAGTCTGTGTTTATGGTGGAACTGGAATAAGTGAACAGGTAATTCTTTTTCGACCAGTTTTTGCCCTTTCTATGCTCAAAGCAATACGTGGATACTGTCTGATACCTTGCCCAAGTGTCCTTTCTTCATTTACAAGCCGAGACAGTGTGTGTTGACAGGCTATTCATTTTGGGGTTGAGGTCAAATGTTTTATACAAAATAAACCAGCTAACTCAATGCAGACCATGAATTAAACCTGAGATCTTCCTGAACTTCCCACCGAACGATTAAGAAACTACAGGGACCCACTGGAGTCAAATTGTTGGAACTGGTCCTAATATAGTGAAATTCTGTGCTTTCGTAATAAATTAAAATTTAATTCGAACGGTTTTATAAAATTTGTTGGAAGTTATTAAGGTTACAAGTGATTAATTTTTTAAAAAACTAATAACTAGTCTATCAGTACAATAATAAAATCAAGAAATGCTGGAAACCTGGAAACAGCATCTGTGAAACGACTACGGTAGGATTAACGTTTCAAGTGGATTACCTTTTTCTGATGAAAGGTAACCCACCTGAAACGAACCCTGCCTTCCTCTCCCCAGTTGCTGCCTGATCTGAATTTTTCCAGCATTTTCTGTTTTTATTTCAGATTTCCAACATTTGCAGTGTTTTGCTTTTTACCCATCAGTAAGATGACTTTGTAATTCTTTGAGTACTAGAGGCTTGCATTGTAGCATTATATCTGCAGTTGTGCAAAGTGTCCTGTCTTCATTTCCCAGATTACTCAATCAGTAATAGAACATTTGTACTATAATAACGTAATGTAGATTTGAGGAGCAGGAGCTATGTCTTATAATATTACAACTTCAGTATTTTACCAGAAAGGAAATACTCCAGCCCCACAATCGTATTCTGGTATATTCGTGCATAAAATTTACTTCAGTTTTTTTTTATTGAGTTACCATTTTATTAAAAACTTGCCAATCAGTAGTTGGCCTCCTAGTTGGAGCCACCATCTTTTTGGTGCTCACAGTTGACATTTTAATGCTAAACATTGCCCCTTTGCTGCCAGTGAAGTACACGTGCTGGATACTAGAAGCTAAATCCGAGCTTGGAAAATTCTGTAGAGATGGCGGTCCTGATCAGAAGACTAGCCACTATGCAGTAGTTTATGAAGTGTCTCCAGATTAGCCCCAAACTGGTATGAAGAACCTGCTCCCATTAAGTCAGTGGCATTACTGCAGGTGCAGGCTGCTCCAGTAACCTGCTACAAGACTGGCTTGGCAGGGGAGGGAGATCTGAAATGGCATCTAAAAATCTATTAAAATATTGATAATTCCTAAAGATATAGTTATATAGTTAGATTTGCTTTGAGAAAAAGATAGCTTGCAAGTACTTCCCTTAGCCCTTCTCCAGCTATATAATCATATTCTTGTACAAACCTCATGTAGTGTTTCTTTAAATTTATGATTAGTTGTATTCTCCAGTTTACTTGTATAGATTAATATTGCATTTCATATGAATTATCTAGTCATTTAAATGCAGCAATCATAATGCGCTAATTATAATGAATATTAATTCCATCAGAAGTTACATTCATTTGTCTTAATCATATTCATGACTATATCACCAAATAGATGGAGAAAATAGCAATCTCTGCTCTAGATTGTTCTCTTGAACCCCAGGACTCTCTCACTCTGGAGTTTCTTTTTGATTTTTTTCTCTTTCCCCATTCTCCCCTACTTATCTGCAAGAAACAAGTCAAGCATTGAGATGTCTAGCCTTTGTCTGCTCCACCTATACACGGTTAGATTTCAACTACAAAGGAGGAAAAGAAGATTGTGGATGAAACTAAATTTCCCTCGTAGTGTCCAGTTTAGTTATGAATTTGGTGAAGTCACCTACTTCCCAAAAAGCACCAGTACAGTTAGATAGCAATGAGAAAGTGTTTTTATAATGAGTCAGAGTGTGTAATCAAGTGCATTACTTTGCAGAGGGGTCATTTTTCTAAACGGCTGTCATTACCACAACTAAATGCTTTGCTGGGGTAGTAAACGTATACATTGAGATTGAATTAACTCTGAGATGTTAAGTCCTCTTCACAAATACTAGATTTAGCTCAAATTGTACAATATAATACTGTACAAATATCATAAAATTTTGAATTGCATAACAATTTAGTAGAATATACTTCTTCATACAATTATTACAAATATGGCTCCCTAAAGTTTTGAATCCCTCATGGGAATGTCTCTTATTAATGGTTAACTTCATCTGTGTTCTAACCGTAAATTCGTAGAGGCTTCTCCCAAATAAAATCAACTTGAATGACTGACAGTCCTAATTCTTAATGAATAACTTATGATGATCATTGTGTATTAAAAGAAACATTTTATTTCTTAATCCAGATTGCAGAACTAAAGCGAGGAGCAGAAATTATAGTTTGTACACCAGGCCGCATGATAGATATGCTTGCAGCCAATAATGGTAAGTAAAGGGAGGTGTAAACAGTTGAGCACTTGCTATAGTTTACACTTTATCACTTATCTAATGTTAAGTGTACATGGAAGCCACTTAAAGCGGAATGTAGGGGGAAGCACTTTAAAAGGAGAAAGTGCTCAACCTCTATATGTTTTCCGCAGTTTGTATTTTTTAAGCAGTGAAGGACTCCTATGTAGAGCCGAGGAGATGGTCACTTGAGTGATCACTTATGCAATGTGGAATGAATTCCTCACAAAGCACACGTACTAGGCACTACTCAGTTTGATGCATATACAGAATTTGCTGCTAACTAAGATGCACATTTTATGACGCCCTCCCTCTACCCTGACGTCGGAAAGTCTTTGCATCAACTTTATTCAAACAATGGTTTCCTGGGTTCTGCAGAGGAATCTTACTGCTGATTGTTGTTGAGTGATACATCCTGTTTCAAATGCAGCATAATGGAACACATATGAGAGTGAGCACTTCTCTCAATATAGGCAGCTTTTCTTCATTGGTGCACTTCTGTATCTAAAATAATATAAGCATCGTGTTATAATTCTAGAAATTGAACAGCAAACCGATTTCTAAGACAAAACATTCTAACTTGGGTCAATTTTTTAAAAAATTAAAATTCTCATGTCTTTCTACACAGCAAGTGAATTATTCACTATTGAGTCTGAATACGTTCAGTCTTTGACAATGTTAATGTGCTATCTGCTAAATTTAGTAGAGAACTAAACTTTAAAATAAGAACATAGCATAAGAAATAGGAGCAGGAGTAGGCCATTTGGCCCTTCGAGCCTGCTCCGCCATTTAATAAGATCATGGCTGATCTTCTACCTATTCTGACGGGTTTGGACAGGTTGGATGCAGGAAGAATGTTCCCAATGTTGGGGAAGTCCAGAACCAGGGGTCACAGTCTAAGGATAAGGGGTAAGCCATTTAGGACCGAGATAAGGAGAAACTTCTTCACCCAGAGAGTGGTGAACCTGTGGAATTCTCTACCACAGGAAGTAGTTGAGGCCAATTCACTAAATATATTCAAAAGGGAGTTAGATGAAGTCCTTACTACTCGGGGGATCAAGGGATATGGCGTGAAAGCAGGAAGTGGGTACTGAGGTTTCATGTTCAGCCATGAACTCATTGAATGGCTGTGCAAGCTAGAAGGGCTGAATGGCCTGCTCCTGCACCTATTTTCTATGTTTCTATATGTTTCTATTAACTCCACCTTCCCGCACTATCCCCATATCCCTATCAATCGATCTCTTACTTGAATATACTCAACGACTGATGACAGGACCACGCAATTATTTTAATAAAGTATGGAACAAGAAAAGGTAATTTAGTCCATCAAACAGTTTCTTTCATGTATTAATCTACCTGATCGTGAACTGTATCCACCAATTTAATCTCCTGAGTTGAACACTCTAAATAACCATTGTTTGATCCCTAAAAATAATCTACCAAACTTTACTATATCTACCCATTTCTGCATCTCCACTGGTTATAACTACTCAACCATCGGTGGTTGTGCCTTCAGCTGCCTGGGCCTTTAGCTCTGGAACTCCCTCCCTAAACCACTTTACCTCCTTTCCTCCTTTAAGACACTCCTTAAACCTACCTCTTTGACCAAGCTTTTCGTCATCTGCCATAATTTCTTCTTATGTAGCTCGGTATCAAATTTATTTTTTTTGTCTTAAAACACTCCTGCGAGAAGCGCCTTGGGACGTTTTACTGCGTTAAAGGCACTATATAAATACAAGTTGTTGTTGAGAACTGCCTTACACAGTTAACAATCTGCCTCTTCTCCCAGCCATAGCAGGCTGACTCTGTTGTGATTCATCCCTATGACCTTCAACTCTGTTCCCAGCTAGATGTATGTGCAGATTAGCTCATTTTGTTGAGAACCTGTTCTACTTATCCCACTACCCTTTATCGAATTTCCAGGCAAAAGCGTGAGCACAATCCCCCACTATTACAAATGAGGCTGTTGAGTATACTGCATGTGGGGACATCGCAGGAATCGGTGCACCTGAAGTGCAATGGAACACCCTCAACCTGGGAGAAGTACTTTCCTGATCATGGTCTCTCCCCTGCCATGGCAACATTTTTCTAAATTCAAGTCTCACTTGAGGCTTGTTGATTTTAAGCACTACAACTTAAATTTTCCAAGTATGCACTAATGGCAAGGAACCTTGTCTGCCACCAGTGCACGTTAGAAATGTTTGAGCAACACATCTGTGATTTTGTGGTATGTGTTGGCAGCAGGCATGTTTTCTCACTGTCTGAGCTTACTCAGAACATTTTGGTCTTCTGGTTATGACATTACTCACAAAAACATATTTTAAATTGTGCAGCTGCCAGGAGCTGATAGCCAACTCTTACTCATCCACTCGCCATTAATGAAAAGAAAATCACAAGCTGCTTATAAATACAGATGGCCCAGGTTTCTCCTACTGCCGTTTAACTGCTTGACAGTTAAACTTTCAGTTAGAGTTTGAACATTTAAATATTTACAGTTAATTTTACTTTAACTTTCAGTTACCAACACATTTTCAATTATCTCTGTTCACTTGGAACTATCGTGACTGTCTTTTGTGTTTTCTTAAATCTGATGCTTGTCAACCAATCAGATGGGAGAAATCAAATTTGAGATTTATAGGCCAGTCAGGTTACAGCAAATTTAGGACCAGTGTTAGGAGGTTCATCAGGTAAACAGTGATGACAATTTGAACTAACTTTGGCTGGCTACAGTGATGAAGGCAAAATGTAGAACAGTTGAAAGTTCTGGGGGAAACCAGGTTTTCCTGGATCAATGAACTGATCAGGGTGAACGGATTTTCTCATCTGTACTTATCTTGTGATTCCCTAATTGGGAATGGGACATAGAGTTGTAATGACCTATTGACTAATCTAAAAAGCAAAGCAATCTTATAATCCTTCAGATAAACTTTTATTAAAGTAATGTCATCTGGTTCGACACTCGCCAATCAACTCAAATGTCCTGCTTATATCTCCATCTGTGCCTCTCAGTATTTTAAGGAGCTAGAACATATTCTTCTCAATCTTCCTTTTCATAACAAATGCAAGTTCATTGAGTCTGCTGTCTTGCCTGGGAATATCAGAAGGGCCATAATCATCTTTGTCATTTTTCTCTGAGCCCTGTCCATTGTATTGAAGATAAGACTGCCCCAAATTGCAGATTATTTCATATGTGGCCCCACAAGATAAAGTCAAATGCCCTAGAGATACATTCTGGTATTTGATTAGTTTTGTTGATAGTTTTGTATTGGCAAGAAACTTCCAGTAAGTGGTCAATAATTGCCCTCCATTTCCTTCTCCATCTTGCTGTGTAGGAAGACTGGAAATCTTTCAAGAAGATTTGAGCTTTTCTATGACACAGGAGCTACTTTTGAAATGATTCTGCTTTAAAATAAAAATCAATTATATCACACATTGATACCAAAAAAGATATTGCTGGGGGTATGTGTAGATTTAAAGGTAGTTCATTATGACTTCATTGTAGCACCTAATGTATTTTATATCAGACATGATTGCTGATTTGAATGCATGAGAAAGTATACAGTTTAATATTAGACAAATACTGTATGATACTGAATATCACTTTACTAAACTGTCAACATTATTTGACCCATATGGAGAAAGTTTCCTCAAGAAATTTGATTTGGGCATGCAAGACTTAACCCATCAGAGGTAGGTCCATAATAAAGTTGTGCAGTATCCAGTTACTAAATTTGTGGCTCCTTGTGAATGTGTCATATTCATTTCAGAATATAAACTCTACCTTTGGAATATTTTCACATGTTTTTTCCACTCCATTTATATAGGTTTTAATGTTCTT
This sequence comes from Pristiophorus japonicus, assembly GCF_044704955.1. NCBI lineage: Eukaryota > Metazoa > Chordata > Chondrichthyes > Pristiophoridae > Pristiophorus > Pristiophorus japonicus. The sequence continues at coordinate 56,764,911 of NC_091980.1, forward strand.
GTATTCAGATACATAGAAAGTTGAGTAAAATCCAGCATACAGCAGTTCCTCACTACTTCACTGGTTAAGCCTCTAGAGGAAGTATGCAGTTAGTTAATATAAATTACACGACTAATAGCCATTAAGCAAGGGCCCTGTCTTCCACACATGCGGCGTAATCTCTAATATGTTCTTTTTCTAGGTGAATGCTGAGACTTGTCAGATAATGGCTGATGTGGCTCCATGCTTCATCTCAGTCTAAAATTGTGTGATGGGTGTTTGTTTTGGAGAGATCTGTTTTGTGAATTTTGCAGGTTCTGCTTGCCCTGATGGTACGCAAGAGAAGAGTTAGAAAACATGGGCAATTGTTTTCACACAATATTGTACCCAATGTATAATCCGTACTTAAGAATGTAATATTGTATGAAGACGAGACAAAGTATAAAGCAGAATAATAATCATGAAACTATGGACCAAGTTGGTGCTTAATTTGGGAAAGATGCTTCATTTTTTTTTTTTAGTTTAGTTTTTGTATTTTAGTATATAAAATCGGTTTAAATGATTTAAGGATTGCTGAATGTTTGATTCGAGCACTTATTAAAATTATATTCTTGCTATTCATAGGTCGTGTGACAAATTTTCGCAGAGTTACCTATGTTGTACTTGACGAAGCAGATAGAATGTTTGATATGGGTTTTGAGCCTCAGGTAAGCATTTTGCAGAGAAGCTTTTCTCAAAGTATTGTTTGATTGTTTTGACTATTAAATAGTTAAAATTCACTTATTTGGATATGTGTGTAGATAGCTGATCATATATTAATTCTAAAGTTCTGCTGCAATGAACAAAATTCACAGAAAATTATAATCCAGTGCATTGAAATAATTGTATACACTGATATGCTGAGCGGTCGATTGGTTCACTTTAATGCATCATTTCACATTTTCTTTTGACTGTATGTGATTTGATAAATGTTTATATAGCATACAGAGTAGTTCACCAATCAGCAAGTGGTCAGAAACCAGCATTTTCATTGCAAGTAATTCTACATGTGTAAATGTCATCAGTGCAGTAGCGCATTACATCTGTGGTTATGATGGTTTTATAGATTTTATATGGATAAAACTTGTTTATTATAGTTGTGTAGTGCCCTTCCCCCCCCCCCCCCCCCCACCCCCAAACAGAATCAAATTATGTAAATGTCACTTTTTTTTAGAATTTGACTTTGCTTTGCATATTATGATGGAGTTGTACATTTGGCTCACACGGTATTTGCAGGAGCATATGTTTGAGTATTGTTGGGTATATTTCAATACTATTCCATTTCTGAAGATCAACCCCCCACCCCTCTTTAAATTCCTTGGATGTAACTCCCTAAACACACAGGACTGTTAATTTTTTTGCATAAGTAATACAGTGTTCGTTTCTTTGTTCTCCTGGTCACCATGTCTCCATTGATGCTGTTTTATGGCTAGCTGTGTGTGAGTGATCAGGAGAGGGCAGATCTCCATCTAATTTCTCCCTCTCTCTTGGCTAATGGAAAGGACCTGGCCCATGCTTGTCTCTTCCCTACAACGATGAGGTGAGATTAGTAACTCACTGTTTGGGGAATCATGGAAATGTGCTAATTTACACACTCCTGGTACGTAAGAATATATTTTTTAAAAGCTTCTTAGTTTATGATCGCATTCTCAAAGTATTTAGTGTTTTCATTCATAACTTTGCATAGAATTTACAGCACAGAAACATTCGGCCCAACTGGTCCATGTTTGTATTTTAGCTCCACATGAGCCTCCTCACTCTACTTCATCTAACCCTATCAGCATATCCTTCTATTCCTTTGTCCCTGATGTACTCATCAAGCTTCCCCTTGTATGCATCTATGCTATTCGCCTCAACTACGCCATGTTGTAGCAAGTTCCATATTCTAACCATTCTCTGGGTAAAAAGGTTTCTTTTGAATTCCTTATTGGATTTATTAGTAACTATCTTATATTGATGACCACTAATTTTGGACTAACTCACAAGTGGAAACGTCCTCTCTACATCTACCTAAGCAAACCCATTCATACATAATTTTAAATATAAGTTAAACCTCTGTGGTCCGGCACCCTCGGGACCTGACTGGTGCCAAAACAGAGAATTTTCCAAACCACGGGAGGTCATGCCGAGCCTAGGCCTACCGGTACCTGTAGACAGCACCTGGGCTTTTGAACGCCTCTGCCACATTCCGGCTCAGGCTGCGAAACTCTGGCCTCGCTCTCTCTTTGTGTAGAAATCTCCCAGCCACATTTATTAATTAACGTGCTGGTTTGGTACTCTTTTTTAATAAACCCTCCTCTCCCTCAGGCCCAGCTTCAGCGCCTCAGTCAGCTGCCTGCCCTTCCCTTTCCTTGCCTGATGCCACCCACGCAAAGCGGCAGTTCCGCAGCACAGAACACTGAGAGCCAGGAAGTGCGGGAAACCGGGACTAATGCCGAACCACGGATGTTTCCGGACTAGTGTCCCGGACCAGAGAGGTCCAACCTGTACCTCTATCAGGTCACCCTTCAGTTTCTCTTCTATATTGAAATTCACTTGCCATTCACCCACCCATTGTACAAGGTTCTTAATGTCTTCTTGCATTTTGTTGCCGTCTTCCTCGTTATAAATATATATTTTTACCAGTTTGCACCTATCTACCTAGCAGCATGTTACAATTATCATCCATGAAAATTACACTTAAGCTGCTACAGAAAATCTCGGTATCTAATCATTTTTACATCAATGAATATAGACTTATGGGCCTAGAAATTCGATGGTGCTGCACCCATAAAATGGGCACCTAATGATCTAATTTGGCAGGTGATGTGCATGCAATCGTTTTGTGCTGGAAATGTTGCCCGCCGTATTTGTTAGGGCTGCTCAGTAGGCATCCAGGGCCCGCGCCTGAAACTAGTGTTGGGCTCCTTGCATATGCAAATCGGGAGCCTAATGCCTGTTTCAGGCTCATTTGTCAAATAGCACTGCGAATGACCGCAGTCTGGGCCATGCGCCAGTTTCTATAGGCGCTCACCAGCTAAACCACCAGTACTTGGCGACCGATGGAGGCTGCCATCCGACGGTAAGTTAAAAGTTTTTTTACTTCTATTGTAGAGCCAAGAGGAGCAGGAGTGCTCATTCGAACCACAGGCCAATTGCTGGCTACCATTTTGTACACATCTTGATTGCTTCCCTAATCTTCACCCTCCCCCGTGAACAGCAAGCTGCCTCTGAGGCCGAGAATGACCCCCACAGCTCAGCAGTACTTTCCCAATGAGACCAGCGAACCAATTTGTCTTGGTCCTGCCGCCACCTTCATTAGATGGTTCATGAGCGATCCTATTTCTAACCCACAATTTACTAAAGATTTGTTACTAAAGATCAGAAAGAACTTTAAAGATTAACCGTTTCTATTTGTGTGTTAATAGGTAATGCGAATAGTAGAAAATATTCGACCAGACCGACAAACGGTTATGTTTTCTGCTACATTTCCCAGAGCTATGGAGGCCCTGGCACGGCGAATACTAACAAAACCTATTGAAGTGCAAGTGGGTAGTAGAAGTGTCGTTTGCTCTGATGTTGAACAACATGTGGTAGGTGCTGAACAACAGTGCAAACCATTCATTATGATCTAGCAATTTATTGCCACAGTTGAATGTTTTTCTATAGCAAGCTAGAGCCCCACAACCCATGTTGGGCAAGGAATTTTCATTTTTTATGTATGGTGCTATTGTGGACATTGCATTTATTATTGGTTATTCTAAATGTTGCTCCTTGGCATAAGTGAAACCTTTCTCTTTCTGAGTGGTTATACATAGAAACATAGAAAATAGGTGCAGGAGCAGGCCATTCAGCCCTTCTAGCCTGCACCGCCATTCAACGAGTTCATGGCTGAACATGAAACTTCAGTACCCACTTCCTGCTTTCACGCCATACCCCTTGATCCCCCGAGTACTAAGGACTTCATCTAACTCCCTTTTGAATATATTTAGTGAATTGGCCTCAACTACTTCCTGTGGTAGAGAATTCCACAGGTTCACCACTCTCTGGGTGAAGAAGTTTCTCCTTATCTCGGTCCTAAATGGCTTACCCCTTATCCTTAGACTGTGACCCCTGCTTCTGGACTTCCCCAACATTGGGAACATTCTTCCTGCATCCAACCTGTCCAAACCCGTCAGAATTTTAAACGTTTCTATGAGGTCCCCTCTCACTCTTCTGAACTCCAGTGAATACAAGCCCAGTTGATTCAGTCTTTCTTGATAGGTCAGTCCCACCATCCCGGGAATCAGTCTGGTGAATCTTCGCTGCACTCCCTCAACAGCAAGTATGTCCTTCCTCAAGTTAGGAGACCAAAACTGTACACAATACTCCAGGTGTGGCCTCACCAAAGCCCTGTACAACTGTAGCAACACCTCCCTGCCCCTGTACTCAAATCCCCTCGCTATGAAGGCCAACATGCCATTTGCTTTCTTAACCGCCTGCTGTACCTGCATGCCAACCTTCAATGACTGATGTACCATGACACCCAGGTCTCGTTGCACCTTCCCTTTTCCTAATCTGTCACCATTCAGATAATAGTCTGTCTCTCTGTTTTTACCACCAAAGTGGATAACCTCACATTTATCCACATTATACTTCATCTGCCACGCATTTGCCCACTCACCTAACCTATCCAAGTCACTCTGTAGCCTCATAGCATCCTCCTCGCAGCTCACACTGCCACCCAACTTAGTGTCATCCGCAAATTTGGAGATACTACATTTAATCCCTTCGTCTAAATCATTAATGTATAATGTAAACAGCTGGGGCCCCAGCACAGAACCCTGCGGTACCCCACTAGTCACTGCCTGCCATTCCGAAAAGTACCCATTTACTCCTACTCTTTGCTTCCTGTCTGACAACCAGTTCTCAATCCACGTCAGCACACTACCCCCAATCCCATGTGCTTTAACTTTGCACATTAATCTCCTGTGTGGGACCTTGTCGAAAGCCTTCTGAAAGTCCAAATACACCACATCAACTGGTACTCCTTTGTCCACTTTATTGGAAACATCCTCAAAAAATTCCAGAAGATTTGTCAAGCATGATCTCCCTTTTACAAATCCATGCTGACTTGGACCTATCATGTCACCATTTTCCAAATGCGCTGCTATGACATCCTTAATAATTGATTCCATCATTTTACCCACTACTGAGGTCAGGCTGACCGGTCTATAATTCCCTGCTTTCTCTCTCCCTCCTTTTTTAAAAAGTGGGGTTACATTGGCTACCCTCCACTCGATAGGAACTGATCCAGAGTCAATGGAATGTTGGAAAATGACTGTCAATGCATCCGCTATTTCCAAGGCCACCTCCTTAAGTACTCTGGGATGCAGTCCATCAGGCCATATAATGAGTATAAATTTAAAAACTACCACCATTGCATCAGTGCATCTCAAGTGAAGCTAAACCACTAAGCACTTCCAACAAAACTTCAAAAAAAATTGATAATGAGCTGGGACTGGTGTTGAGAAATGTGGGCTGCAAAAGGTCATGTAATAGGCTGGGATGGGAAAGCTTGGCCTGTGTGTTTTTACACATTTTGTGTTAAGTCTGACCACTATTGATAATGATATGAAGCGGGGGAAGCACTGCAACAGCAATCTGGTGACCAGATGCAGGTAGGGCTGAGGGCTAGGCTTAAGGCCAGCTGCTCACTACTGAGAAAAATAGAGCTGGTGGGGCTGGATAGGTTGAGGCTAAAATCAGGTGGCTGTAAATGAATCAGGTGGGTCAGGGATGTCCACAAATGGGCAAGGGAGTCCTGCGTGCCCCATTTATTGGGGAGAAACCTGGAAATCATGTTTAAACACCTGTTAACCAGCTACAAAATATCTGAATGTAGAGTGAAAAACAAAATGGCAGGTGACCTGCGTGACATGACACAGCACCATCTAATAGTGGAAGGCTTTCTGTCGTAAAACTATTTGCGTAGTGTTTTGCCATTATAAAATGTGACTTCACCTTATTTTATATGTCGCAATTTTTATGTGGACAGGAGGTGCGCTCCATATGCAAGAGTTTTAATATGCTAGGAGATCTCCATGGCATTACTTGTGGACAGTTGAAGGTTTGATAATAAAACAAGGATGTTATGCCATGTAGTATTAACAGGAACACAAAATTATTACCTGACTTTGCCCTCTCTAATACCCCTCCCCGCAAATGTTCAGAAACTCCCTTTCCAGGCATTGCCAGCAATAGGGCTGGCCCTGGGATTCGGGAAGGGGGCCTAGTGTCTGACAATACTGGATTAAGTCTCAGGATCTGGCAATATTTTGAGAAGGATCTGAGAGGTGGGTCCTGATATTGCAGGTGGGTTCTGGGAACACTGATGCAGGTCCTGGATCTGTGAGTATTGAGGACCGAGGGTGATCTCTGGGTCTAGAAGCATTGAGGGAGTTCTTGGATTAGGGAACACTGGGAATGTGACTTGAGGATTTGTTGCCATGGGTGAGGTGGGGTGGGTGGTGGGGGGGGAGTGGAAAAGGTCTGGCAGTGGAATAGAAAGTCCTGGGGAGGTAGGTTGTGGGGGCCCAACAGAACTGTGGAAGGGATTTGGGAGCATAGGGAGCCTCAGTCTGGCAGTATTGGGTGATTGCTGGGATCTAGGAGTATTTGGAAGACACAGTTTAATAGACTTGTGGATAAGAGGGCCCTAGGCGAATGGGACCAAACTGCACTTGCCCCCTATTGGACCTTGTACTATGCTCTACCCCTCTATTCCTGCCTGTTATCGTCCTTCCCCCGCCCAACTGCAGACCCTTGTGTGGCCTCAAGGAATTCACTCCCACCAGTGTTCATGTGGTCAGCTGGTTCCTATTTTTACCTTCCTAATTTAAGATGTTTAGTACACATTGATTAAATTTGCAAACTTAGTCTTTAAAACACACACTTTTTCATAAGGCACAAAAATTACTTCACAATTGCTCAAAAGTTTCGTGTTACAGTTTCTGGTTTTTGACATTTTTTTAAAAATCCCTTAAGCTGAAAACAGTTCAGGGAAGAGATTTTTTTAATTGAATTTTTAACCAAAATAAAGAGGGGAATGGCTTACCATGATTGACAGACAACCAAAATCAGAAGGACCATAATTCAAAAATCACATTTCTAATTATCAATAAAGAAGTCACAGCTGTTTGGTGTCTGTGAACAATACACTTTTTAAAAATAATTGTTAAATTTAAATGTTATCACCTGAAATAAAACTCAACTCAAATCCTCACAGGATGAGGAGACATACCCTTCTACTTCAATTGATGCTGATCCACAGATTTAATACTGCAAAATTCTGAAAACGGCAGATGTGCAGAATGCACACGTATGCTCTGCAACTGTTTTGAAGTAAAAGTATACAATGGCATGTCAGGTTTTTGAGACAATTTAAGGCCTTGAACTAAACTTTAAGGAAAAAATTAAAAGGCACAAAAAGATAATTCAGTGGGTAAATGTAATGTTATTGTGAAATACGTATATTTTTGTTTTAAACCTTGCGTTGGACATCAGAAATTTAATTCATTGTGTAAAAAGTAGTGGCTGGAATTTTTTGAAAAAACATTATTGAGTGATTCGATTGGCTAATCGATTAAATATGACAGTGTAATATTGATATAGCATTTTCTCCCGATAAATTTAGATTTTTCCGTTGTGATTCAACATAAATGCTTGCTATAGGAAGTAAGATCAATGTATGCAGGGAGTGCGTGCTATATACAGACATTTGGAGACTCGTGGAGATGGAACTATAAATAAACAGTTGATCAATATATTATAAATTCAGTTAAAAGATAATTTGCAAAACATGCAGTTGATTATAATCTGCGTAACAATAACAATTTGCATTTTATAAAGTGCCTTTAACGTAGAAAAATGTCCCACTGTGCTTCACTGAGCGTATGGGAAAGAAATGTATGTCAGGCCAAAGAATAAGATACTAGAAGGGGCGACCAAAAGTTTGGTCAAAGAGTGGGTTTTAAAGAGAGTCTTAAAAAGGAGAGAGAGTGGGATTTAGGGAAGAAATGAGCAATGGGCCTATGTGGCTGAAGGAATGGCTGTCAATGGTGGGTGAAGGGAAGGCGGATTCATAAAAGGCCCAAGTCAGAGGAGCAGTGCTCGTGGGTGTGGAGGGGGGGGGGAGGGGAAGAAAGAAAGAAAGAAAGGGTCAGCAATGACTGGGATAATGGGTGAGTGGGATGTAGTTTGGGTTAGGATAGGGGCAGCAGAGTTTACGGAGGGAGGAGGCCGGTCAGGATAGCATTGAAATAGGGATCTGGAAGTGACAAAGGTATGGATGAGAGTTTCAGCAGCAATTAGGCTGAGGTGAAGCGGAGGCAGGCAATGTTACGGAGGTAGAAATACATGTTCTTTTTGATGGAGAGGATAGGGTTCTGGAAGCTTAACTCAAGGTCATCGGAATTTTGAACAGCCTGAGACAGAGGTTGTGGGGATGAGGGTGGGGGGGAGGCGGGGTGGGTGAGTTGAATTTCCGGCAAGGGTACAGAGTTTGATGCAATCAAAGATGGTTAGCTGGAATAAATTGAGGCTCATCCAAGACCAGATATCGGGCAAGCAGTCTGATAATAGTGTCAGTAGGAGGTGAAGTGGTTGAGACAGGTGGTGGAAGGTAGAGCTGGGTGTCATTAGCATACATGTGGAACTTGACCCCGTGTTTTTAGACGATGTTGGCAAGGGCCAACAGGTAGATGAGGAGGGGACAAAGGGCAGATGCTTGAGAGCAGTCCCACTAAGCAGGACAATGGAGGAGGATGGTATGGTTAACCTCGTCAATAATTGCAATTTGTAGTTCAAGACCATATATCATGAAAATATTCTTTAATTAAAATTATAATTCCACATATTTATTTGTTTTTTGCCACAGATTGTCATTGAGGAGGAAAACAAGTTTTTGAAGTTGTTGGAACTGTTGGGTCATTACCAAGAAAATGGCTCTGTTATAGTGTTTGTGGACAAGCAAGAGCATGCTGATGGTTTATTGAAGGACCTGATGAGGGCAGCCTACCCCTGCATGTCATTACATGGAGGTACTGTGTAAAGTATATTCAATTACCGCATAATGCCCAATGTTTATTTCTCTTTTCTTTGTAAGGATGATGACACACTATATGGCTGTATGAGCACCAGTAGGTAACTTTCTGAGCTTCGTTTAAGTGGCCATTCTTCAGGTGTCGACGGAAATAATGGGGGTAAAATTCTATTTTGGCGATTGCGCAAGTTAATGCAAAGGAAAATCAGACAGGGCATATAATGGGCAGCCGATCCACTACCGCCTGTTTTGTGTTGAATTTTACCCCCAATGTCTGTTGTAGGCAATTTGAATGTGGGGGCATAACCACTGAGCCTGCTTGTATATTGCAGCAGGGCTTTTGGATAACGATCAGAAGTGGGAATCCTGGCGTTATTTCCCATAGCTGAGATGAAGTAACTCATTGGGTTACAGTGCGAGTTTAGAATGAACGTCACTTACTGTCCCTGTTCTGTCCTCCCTTGTTCCTTTCTATTTTGAAACTAAATCTTTAGATTTGTACACCTTTGCTGTAAAATAGTACATCCTTGCTGTATATTTCTATCTCAAATAAAATTGAGAAACAGAGTATTTTCCGAGCACACTACTTTTTATAACCTTGTTGCAAATAAATTAACTCTTGATTTTGCTTAGGAAATTTACAGTTGCACTTCTTTGTGTATCCTTCTTTAACAAGAGGAGGCTATATTTTGCTTGATCCAAAAGTATACAGGTTTAGGAAGATGGACCGCAATTGTAGCATAGACTTCTGGCCTTCTCTCTGATACTTCATCTTGTCTTTATTTTTAAAAACGTAATTTTACTTGTTCTTTCCTGCCCCCCGCCCCCACCAAAATCATCTTTCCTTTCAAGTTTTATTTTCCGTTAAACCATTTCTTACTATTCCTTGATTGTTTTTATCATCTTTAAGAGCTCTTAATTTTGCTTTTCAAAAATCTCTTTTCTCATTTTAACTTTTTCACATTTTCTTGGTATTGTTAGATATTTAAATATGCTGAAAACAATTCAACAAAACCTAGTTAAAACAATCCACCCTTTCCATCGCACAAACTTATGGGTTTCCCGCCGTCTCTCTGGTCCCCCGCACTGCGGGTGAGCCCATGTTCTAACGAGAACTCATTTTGAATTAATTTCATTGCTGCCTTATTTCTTGTGTAGAAACTTGCTTTAGGAAACTAGTGGATGCAGTGTGTTAGAACAATTTCTCTTGTCTCTGGGTTTATTGAATTTAATTTCATAATCCATGGTGGGATTCAATCTCATGACCTGTGGTTTGTTACTTAAGTATCATAACCGCTGGACTATCTTAGCCCAGGTGGGTGGCATAAGATTCTTAATTCTTTCAGCCAGATAAGTGTCCTTAGAGACTTGGGTTTGGGATCGTCAGAACCTCGTTCCCAGTGTGCAGAAGTAGATTGTTACATATTTGCACCAATTAGCAGTTTTGCTCAGAATCAGTAGAAGGATTGGTCTGGGAAATTGTAATGTGCCATAGGGATTAAAGATAACATTTTTAAGATTAGCAGTGCTGATATGGTAAAATAATTTGGTACAAAATGCAGTCAATGCTATGCGCTTCTTGGGAATTCTTCATACAGATTGATGGTAAGAGTAATAATAATCTCAAATTACTCATCATAGATAATCTATTATCTTGATAATCCACCTAAAAAGGAAGATGAACTTTCAATGAATAGAGCAGTTATAGAACATTCTCATTCGAGGTTGATTGAATTAAATATTTATGTAGTTACTGGAAAGTCAATAAATGTCCATGTGCTTTTTACGTCATTAATATAAATTAATGTCTCTTCAAAATAAGTTAAGAGTCACAATTTGACATACAAATGCAACTAATTAAGATGTTGTGGGACACAGTGATCTAAAAGATGAGACGATTGAATAAATTGGGGGGGGGGAAATGGAGTTAGTGCAGTAGTGGGGTTGTTTAATTGGTTAATTTGGGTTTCCAGTTCATTAATGGCAAAAGATTGTTGGTAGCAGTTGTTTTGTACAGAGTGAGTTTAGTGCACTGATGAAGGGAGCACAGCTGTTGCAGAGTTTAATGTGCAGCCCATTCTGTTACACTTAATATAAAAATGATTTTTTTTAAGTGTTGTGTACATGAACACTGTTCGGCAGTATTTTATTCAGTGACTCACGTCTGTTTTATGATTGGTTTGTGAAAAATGTCATAATCACCTTAATCAACATGTTAGTTTGTGGAGGAAGTAGAACTTAAGCACCCTCATTTTTGAAGGTATAAGGACCTTGAACTTGTAAACACATTCCTAAGATATTCTCATTAAAATGACAAAAGAAAACTTCAATATAAATTATTTTGTTGCAGGTATTGATCAATATGATCGCGACAGTATAATCAATGATTTTAAGACCGGAGTGTGCCGATTGCTTGTGGCAACATCGGTAGCAGCACGAGGACTGGATGTGAAACAGCTGATTCTTGTTATCAACTACAGTTGTCCTAATCATTATGAAGATTATGTACATCGAGTAGGACGTACTGGCAGAGCTGGTAACAAAGTGAGTATGCAAAGGAAAATGATCTCTGATCAATGATGAATTGCTGTGTGTTACATTTGATTAAATGCATTTGAGTTTAACTGTTTCTCATAAGTCTTCATTTTTTTTTTGGTAGGGTTATGCGTATACATTCATTACTGAGGAGCAAGTCCGTTATGGAGGTGATCTAATTAAGGCCTTAGAAATGTCAGGAAATTCTGTTCCACCTGAGCTGGAAAAATTGTGGAATGACTTCAAAGAACAGCAAAAGGCAGTAAGTAGTAATTGTGATAAGTCACGTAAGTGGGTTCAAGAATTGACATTTTGCTGTTTGATATGAAAATGTAAGCATTTGAATATTAATATTCTGCAACATGAAAATGCTGTTTGAAACTGACCTAATTTCAGAATTATGTAATAAGGAGCAGCCAAATTGATTTCATTAAAACCATTTATTTTCTCTGTTCTTAAGGAAGGAAAAACTATTAAGAAGTCGAGTGGCTTCTCTGGGAAAGGCTTTAAATTTGATGAGACTGAACAAGTTCTGGCAAATGAAAGAAAGAAGCTACAGAAAGCTGCTCTGGGTCTTCAGGATTCTGATGATGAGGACACTGCAGTTGATGTAAGTACAGCAGACAGTGTGAACTAAACATAGGCGTTTGGGGTTTGTGGCAAAGGCTGTCATGCACACTACTGTTACGCTGCCTTGATATCATATTTGAATTTTGTCATTGCTGATCATTTATAGTAGCTATTGGATCTAAATTGCTTGTTGATTTCATGATTTTATTGTGCTGCAATTTGCTGTAACATTTGGTTGTTTTCTTCAGATTGATGAACAGATTGAGAGCATGTTCAATTCCAAGAAGCGTGTAAAAGATATGGCAATGCCAGGAGCTGCTAATGTTCCAGCGCCATCTGCTGGTAATGCAGAGAAACTGGAGATTGCCAAGAGGCTAGCATTGAAGATCAATGCCCAGAAGAATCTTGGTGCAGAAGCACAGGTAATGGATGTAATGTTAATCAGTGGAATATTAACTAGTTTGAAACTACTGTGATTCAGCGCAACCGTGAGTTTATTTAATATAAGCCTGTCATTTTAATTCTTCGGACTACTCCCACTCTGACTTGTCTGTCCTAGACCTCCTACACTGTTCCAATGAAGCTCTGCGTAAGCTCAAAGAACACCACCTCCTCATTCCATTGGGCACTTTACATCGAGTTCAACAATTTCAGATCATAACCTCTGTCCCCATTTTTCAGATGGCGGCTGATGCTCATGCTTCTGATATTCCCATTTAGAAACATAGAAAATAGGTGCAGAAGTAGGCCATTCGGCCCTTAGAGCCTGCACCGCCATTCAATAAGATCATGGCTGATCATTCCCTCAGTACCCCTTTCCTGCTTTCTCTCCATAACCCTTGATCTCTAGCCGTAAGGGCCATATCTAACTCCCTCGTGAATATATCCAATGAACTGGCATCAATAACTGCGGCAGGGAATTCCACAGGTTAACAACTCTGAGTGAAGAAGTTTCTCCTAAATGGCCTACCCCTTATCCTAAGACTATGTTCCCTGGTTCTGGACTTCCCCAACATCGGGAACATTCTTCCCACATCTAACCAGTCCAGTCCCGTCAGAATCTTACACGTTTCTATGAGATCCCCTCGCATCCTTCTAAACTCCAGTGATTAAAGGCCCAGTTATCCAATCCCTCCTCATATGACAGTCCAGCCATCCCTGGAATCAGTCTGGTGAACCTTCGCTGCACTCTCTCAATAGCAAGAACATCCATCCTCAGATTGGGAGACCAAAACTGAACACAATATTCCAGGTGAGGCCTCACCAAGGCCCTGTACAACTGCAGTAAGACCTTCCTGCTCCGATACTCAAATCCCCTAGCTATGAAGGCCAACATACCATTTGCCGCCTTCACCGCCTGCTGTACCTGCATGCCAACTTTCAATGAACCATGACACCCAGGTCTTGTTGCACCTCCCCCTTTCCTAATCTGCCATTCAGATAATCTGCCTTCGTGTTTTTGCCCCCAAAGTGGATAACCTCACATTTATCCACATTATACTGCATTTGCCTACTCGCCTAACCTGTCCAAGTCACCCTACAGCCTCTTAGCATCCTCCTCACAGCTCACACTCAGTTTAATGTCATCTGCAAACTTGGAGATATTACACTCAATTCCTTTGTCTAAATCATTAATGTATATTGTAAAGAGCTGGGGTCCCAGCATTAAGCCCTGCGGCACTCCACTAGTCACTGCCTGCCATTCTGAAAAGGAACCGTTTATCCCGACTCTCTGCTTCCTGTCTGCCAACCAGTTCTCTATCCACGTGAGTACATTACCCCCAATACCATGTGCTTTGATTTTGCACACCAATCTCTTGTGCGGGCCCCATGTCAAAAGCCTTTTGAAAGTCCAAATACACCACATCCACTGGTTCTCCCTTGTCCACTCTGCTAGTTACATCCTTAAAAAATTCCAGAAGATTCGTCAAGCATGATTTCACTTTCATAAATCCATGCTGACTTGGACCGATCCTGTCACTGCTTTCCAAATGCGCTGCTATTTCATCCTTCATGATTGATTCCAACATTTTCCCCATTACTGATGTCAGGCTAACCGGTCTATAATTACCCGTTTTCTCTCTCATTTTTAAAAAAGTGGTGTTATATTAGCTACCTTCCAGTCCATAGGAACTGATCCAGAGTCGATAGACTGTTGGAAAATGATCACCAATGCATCCACTATTTCGAGGGCCACTTCCTTAAGTACTCTGGGATGCAGACTATCAGGCCCCGGGGATTTATCGTCTTTCAATCCCATCAATTTCCCGCCTAATAAGGATATCCTTCAGTTCCTCCTCACTAGACCCACTGTCCCCTAGTAAATTCGGAAGGTTATTTGTGTCTTCCTTCGTGACGACAGAACCAAAGTATTGGTTCAATTGATCTGCCATTTCTTTGTTCCCCATTATAAATTTACCTGAATCCGACTGCAAGGGACCAACGTTTGTCTTCACTAATCTTTTTCTCTTCACATATTTATAGAAGCTTTTGCAGTCAGTTTTTATGTTCCCCGCAAACTTCCTCTCGTACTCTATTTTCCCCCTCTTAATTAAACCCTTAGTCCTCCTTTGTTGAATTCAAAATTTCTCCCAGTCCTCAGGTTTGTTGCTTTTTCTAGCCAATTTATATGCCTCTTCCTTGGTTTTAACACTATCCTTAATTTCCCTTGTTAGCCACGGTTGAGCCGCCTTCCCCGATTTATTTTTACTCCAGACAGGGATGTACAATTGCTGAAGTTCATCCATGTGATCTTTAAATGTTTGCCATTGCTTATCCACCGTCAACCCTTTAAGTATCCTTTGCCAGTCTAGTCTAGCCAATTCACACCTCATACCGTCGAAATTACCTTTCCTTAAGTTCAGGACCCTAGTTTCCGAATTAACGATGTCACTCTCCTTCATAATAAAGAATTCTACCATATTATGGTCACTCTTCCCCAAGGGGCCTCGCACAACAAGATTGCTAATTAGTCCCTTCTCATTACACATCACCCAGTCTAGGATGGCCAGCTCTCTAGTTGATTCCTCGACATATTGGTCTAGAAAACCATCCCTAATACACTCCAGGAAATTCTCCTCCACCGCATTGCTACCAGTTTGGTTAGCCCAATCAATATGTAGATTAAAGTCGCCCATGATAACTTCTACACATTTATTGCACACATCCCTTATTTCTTGTTTGATGCTGTCCCCAACCCCACTACTACTGTTTGGTGGTCTGTATACAACTCCCACTGGCGTTTTCTGCCCTTTGGTATTCCGCAGCTCCACCCATACCGATTCCACATCATCCAGGCTAATGTCCTTCCTTACTATTGCATTAATTTCCTCTTTAACCAACATTGCCACCCCCGTCTCCTTTTCCTCTCTGTCTATCCTTCCTAAATGTTGAATACCCCTGGATGTTGAGTTCCCAGCCTTGGTCACCCTGGAGCCATGTCTCTGTGATGCCAATTACATCATATCCGTTAACTGCTATCTGCGCAGTTAATTCATCCACCTTATTCAGAATATTGAGGCACAGAGCCTTCAGGCTTGTCTTTTTAACACACTTTGCCCCTTTAGAATTTTGCTGTAATGTGGCCCTTTTTGTTTTTTGCCTCGGGTTTCTCGGCCCTCCATTTTTACTATTCTCCTTTCTATCTTTTGCTTCTGCCTTCATTTTATTTCCCTCTGTCTCCCTGCATAGGTTCCCATCCCCTTGCCATGTTAGTTTAACTCTTCCCCAACAGCACTAGCAAACACTCCCCCGAGTACATTGGTTCCGGTCCTGCCCAGGTGCAGACTGTCTGGTTTGTACTGGTCCCACCTACCCCAGAACCGGTTCCAATGTCCCAGAAATTTGAATCCCTCGCTGCTCCTCCATTTCTCAAGCCATGTATTCATCTGAGCTATCCTGCAATTCCTACTCTGACTAGCATGTGGCACTGGTAGCAATCCTGAGATTACTACTTTTGAGGTCCTACTTTTTAATTTAGCTCCTAGCTCCTTAAATTCGTCTCGTAGGACCTCATCCCGTTTTTTACCTATATCGTTGGTACCGATATGCACCATGACAACTGGCTGTTCACCCTCCCTTTTCAGAATGTCCTGCACCCACTCGGAGACATCCTTGACCCTTGCACCAGGGAGGCAACATACCATCCTGGAGTCTCGGTTGCGGCTGCAGAAACGCCTATCTATTCCCCTTACAATCGAATCCCCTATCACTATAGCTCTCCCACTTTTTTTCCTACCCTCCTGTGCAGCAGAGCCCCACCCACGGTGCCATGAACTTGGCTGCTGCTGCTCTCCCCTGATGAGTCATCCCCCTCAATAGTACCCAAAGCGGTGTATCTGTTTTGCAGGGGGATGACCGCAACAACAATGCTAAATGTTACTTACTGATAAAGAAAAGTAAGAAAAGCTACTCACCAATCACTTGCCCCCTTGGCTGTGACGTCACCTTTCGATTTCTTTCTACTTCTTTTTGCCTCCCTGCTGCAGCTGCACCGGCTGGCCTCTCCAACGCCTCCTCGACCTCCCGCTCGCACCTCCCGACAGATGGGCCTCTTGTAGGCCTCCCGACTCTGCTGCTCCGCCTCCTCGACCTCCCCTCCACTAGACGCAACATTTGTTTCTTTACTTGTCCCATTACCATCTCCTTTCACCTTGCACTGCCATCTGTTTTGTCATTTTATTTCTTAATGCCTTCCACCCTATCACAGACCTTCCCATTTGTTCTTTCCTCTCCTCCGCTCTTTCCCTGCCGCTCTGAAATCTGTTACATCTCTAACCTTTTTCAGTTCTGATGAAAGGTCATCGACCTGAAATGTTAACACTGGTTTCTCTCTCCACAGATGCTACCTGACCTGCTGAGTATTTCCAGCATTTTCTGTTTTTATTTACCTAATATAAGTACGGTTATGTTATTTAAAACAAGTTGGGGTGGGAAAATATTATAGAAGTATATAAGAAAAAGTACAACCAGTGGTAGTGATGCTTAGAATTAGATTTGCCAGTTGAAAAAAGGAATGTATTGATGGGATTGTGTCCAGGATAAGGAAACTCGATTCATATTGAACATGTTCCTGCCACACCACACAAAATCTAGCCCTAGTTCAGCTTGAGCTGATCCGTCTTCACATGACCAACCCGTCTAAACGCATCCAGTCCCACAGAGAGAATAGGAATTGACCCCTAAGATTGTTTTTTGACAGTGCTGTTTTTTTATTAAATATGGATAAATTAGTCACACAATACTTCATATCCGCATATCCAAACATTTGAGTAGTCAACAACTGAAGATAGTTACCTGCCTTTTTAATTGCTTAATCTTCAGATAACACCTTGGTGTGTGCTATTTATGATCACGTAAATATAGATTGAAAAATATAAGCAGCATGTTTTCTTCAAGTTTGATAACTTATTTTTTCTCTCTGGACAGTGTTACCCTTGAGCTGGGGACCAGTAAGTGATAGGAGATAAATGTCAATGGCCTAGGTGGTACACTGATTGTACATTTGTGGGAATTTCTGTGACCTGTTCTCTGCATCCGGTTGATCTGTGGCCACTTCAGTTTTATAATATGGCAAATTGGTTATTTGATAGAAGCAGGAAAATTGTTCTCAACTAAATTGCTATGTTTGGAAGCATTACCATGCAAGTAAGAGGATGTTTTTCATATTTGGTTGCTTTTACCTTCGTGTGATTTCTTACTGTCATAAAAGAGAACTACATTAGTTACTGTAACAAAAATGTACCTAAACAAATTGATTAGCAGCTAGTTTTTGAAGATTATTTCAGATATTACTGTGAAGAAAAACTTAATATAGCCCTCTCGAGAAATAGCATCACAGAAATATTATAATTACACCTTAGATGTACCTGATGGTAACCTCAGAGTTGATGCAGATTTTTGTACTGAATATTAGCAAGCACTTCATAAAATGATACTGCATTTGTAATAAAATTGAAGTTTGGAACTTTGTAAAAAGCCAAAATATGCAAAAGAAAATTTGTAAAATGAGCTTTAACGAATCTTCATAGGCCGAGCTGATTATTGTGGTTTAGCAGCTAACTTAATATTTCTGGAATGTCAGGCAGTTACTGGAATTAGAATGTGTGAGACGCATAGGGCCCAAGTTTCCGCCCTGTGTAAAATCGGCACACCTCCATCAGGTGCGGCGCCTTTCGAGAATAAAAAGGGTGCCAAAAACTTACCTTATGATTCTGCAAGCTCCTCAGCTTCGTGCTCGGCGAGGCGCAGCACAAGGGGTCGGGGGCGGAGCCAGGTCCCGGCGCTGAAAACTACCGGGACCTCTGCACATGCGCGCACACTCCAGCACTCGTGCAGTAGCTCTCGTCCCCGAGACTGCGTGGTACGGTCCTGAAACACCCTGGCCCTGGCCGAATGGGCTCCTTGGGCGAAGATCGGGACTCCGGGGGGAGGGGGATTCCCCTACAGTTCAGCCTCCCCTCCTCCAAGTCGGTGGCGGGGCCTGCCCGCCCGGCATCTCGTGGGAGGCGGGCCCCGCTCGAAGTGTCGGGGGCGATGGGCCGGCTTCTTCATCGGCGGCACCTGTTCAGCCTCCTCTTCTCCCCCCCGCTCCCCTCCTCTCCTCTTTCCCCCTCCCCCGCCCACCCTCCCATCCGCCGTCCCCCCTCCCATCCGCCGTCCCCCCACTCCCTCTAACACTCCCCCCTCTCTTCCCCCCCCCCCCTGTCGGCAGCGAGGTCTGCCTACCTTACATCTCACTGGGGGCGGGCCCCGCCCGAAGTGTCGGGAGCGGTGTCCCGGCTTCTTTGTCGGTGGGACCCGTTCAACCTCCCCTTCCTGCCCCCCTCTCCCCTGCACCCCACCCCTCCTCTCACTCTCCCCCCCCCCCCCCACCCCCTCCTCCCGCCCGTCCGCCCCCCCTCCTCCCGCCCGCCCCCCTCCTCTCCCCGTCCCCCTCCTCTCCCCCGCCCCCCCATTCCCCATCTCCCCCCCATTCCCCATCTCCCCCCCATTCCCCTATCTCCCCCCCCATTCCCCCATCTCCCCCCCCATTCCCCTATCTCCCCCCCCATTCCCCTATCTCCGCCCCCATTCCCCTATCTCCGCCCCCATTCCCCTATCTCCGCCCCCATTCCCCTATCTCCGCCCCCATTCCCCTATCTCCGCCCCCATTCCCCTATCTCCGCCCCCATTCCCCTATCTCCGCCCCCATTCCCCTATCTCCGCCCCCATTCCCCTATCTCCGCCCCCATTCCCCTATCTCCGCCCCCATTCCCCTATCTCCGCCCCCATTCCCCTATCTCCGCCCCCATTCCCCTATCTCCGCCCCCATTCCCCTATCTCCGCCCCCATTCCCCTATCTCCGCCCCCATTCCCCTATCTCCCCCCCCATTCCCCTATCTCCCCCCCCATTCCCCTATCTCCCCCCCCATTCCCCTATCTCCCCCCCCATTCCCCTATCTCCCCCCCCCATTCCCCTATCTCCCCCCCCATTCCCCTATCTCCCCCCCCCATTCCCCTATCTCCCCCCCCCCATTCTCCTTTCTCCCCCCCCCCATTCTCCTTTCTCCCCCCCCATTCCTCGTTCCCCACCCCCCTCCCCTCCTCGTTTCCCCCACCCCCCCTCCCCTCCTCGTTTCCCCCACCCCCCCTCCCCTCCTCGTTTCCCCCTTGAGCCCATAATGAGTAAGATTTTTTTATGTAAAAGAATTTCCTCTGCAGGTTTATTTAATTTCACTTAGTTGCTAACTGTGCGCCAGAAGGTCAGAATCTTTAATCAATTAGCGTATGTGATTGCTGGCAGAACCTCGTACCCCCCCATCTCGTTTCCTACCCCCCCCACCTCCTCGTTTCCTACCCCCCCCTCCTCGTTTCCTACCCCCCCTCCCTCCTCGTTTCCTTTTCCTACCAATTGAACAAGTACTTTGGTTCGGTATTCACTGAGGAGGACACAAACAACCTTCTGGATATAAAAGAGGTCGGAGGGTCTAGTAAGGAGGAGGAACTGAGGGAAATCCTTATTAGTCGGGAAATTGTGTTGGGGAAATTGATGGGATTGAAGGCTGATAAATCCCCAGGGCCTGATGGACTGCATCCCAGAGTACTTAAGGAGGTGGCCTTGGAAATAGTGGATGCATTGACAGTCATTTTCCAACATTCCATTGACTCTGGATCAGTTCCTATGGAGTGGAGGGTAGCCAATGTAACCCCACTTTTTAAAAAAGGAGGGAGAGAGAAAACAGGGAATTACAGACCGGTCAGCCTGACATCGGTAGTGGGTAAAATGATGGAATCAATTATTAAGGATGTCATAGCAGTGCATTTGGAAAGAGGTAATATGATAGGTCCAAGTCAGCATGGATTTGTGAAAGGGAAATCATGCTTGACAAATCTTCTGGAATTTTTTGAGGATGTTTCCAGTAGAGTGGACAAGGGAGAGCCAGTTGATGTGGTATATTTGGACTTTCAGAAGGCTTTCGACAAGGTCCCACACAAGAGATTAATGTGCAAAGTTAAAGCACATGGGATTGGGGGTAGTGTGCTGACATGGATTGAGAACTGGTTGTCAGACAGGAAGCAAAGAGTAGGAGTAAATGGGGACTTTTCAGAATGGCAGGCAGTGACTAGTGGGGTACCGCAAGGTTCTGTGCTGGGGCCCCAGCTGTTTACACTGTACATTAATGATTTAGACGAGGGGATTAAATGTAGTATCTCCAAATTTGCGGATGACACTAAGTTGGGTGGCAGTGTGAGCTGCAAGGAGGATTCTATGAGGCTGCAGAGCGACTTGGATAGGTTAGGTGAGTGGGCAAATGCATGGCAGATGAAGTATAATGTGGATAAATGTGAGGTTATCCACTTTGGTGGTAAAAACAGAGAGACAGACTATTATCTGAATGGTGACAGATTAGGAAAAGGGCAGGTGCAAAGAGACCTGGGTGTCATGGTACATCAGTCATTGAAGGTTGGCATGCAGGTACAGCAGGCGGTTAAGAAAGCAAATGGCATGTTGGCCTTCATAGCGAGGGGATTTGAGTACAAGGACAGGGAGGTGTTGCTACAATTGTACAGGGCCTTGGTGAGGCCACACCTGGAGTATTGTGTACAGTTTTGGTCTCCTAACCTGAGGAAGAACATTCTTGCTATTGAGGGAGTGCAGCGAAGGTTCACCAGACTGATTCCCGGGATGGCGGGACTGACCTATCAAGAAAGACTGGATCAACTGGGCTTGTATTCACTGGAGTTCAGAAGAATGAGAGGGGACCTCATAGAAACGTTTAAAATTCTGACGGGGTTAGACAGGTTAGATGCAGGAAGAATGTTCCCAATGTTGGGGAAGTCCAGAACCAGGGGACACAGTCTAAGGATAAGGGGGAAGCCATTTAGGACCGAGATGAGGAGGAATTTCTTCACCCAGAGAGTGGTGAACCTGTGGAATTCTCGACCACAGAAAGTAGTTGAGGCCAATTCACTGAATATATTCAAAAAGGAGTTAGATGAAGTCCTTACTACTAGGGGAATCAAGGGGTATGGTGAGAAAGCAGGAATGGGGTACTGAAGTTGCATGTTCAGTCATGAACTCATTGAATGGCGGTGCAGGCTAGAAGGGCCGAATGGCCTACTCCTGCACCTATTTTCTATGTTACCCCCCCCCCCCCTCGTTTCCTATGCCTGATTTATAAGTGTAGGTTTTTCTGAGCGTACAAAAATCTACACTTATTCCATTCTAAGCTAGTTTGGAGTAAGTTTTCGCTGCCTAAACTTGCAAAACAGGCGTAAGTGGCTGGCCACGCCCCCTTTTGAAATAAAAACTGAAACTATTCTAACTCACCAGAACTGGAGCAAACTAAATGTCGAGAATTGCAATTTCTAAGATGCTCCATTCTAAACTAGTTGCTTCAAAAAAATAGGTGCAACTCAGGCTGAAACTTGAGCCCATAATGAGTAAGATTTTTTTATGTAAAAGAATTTCCTCTGCAGGTTTATTTAATTTCACTTAGTTGCTAACTGTGCGCCAGAAGGTCAGAATCTTTAATCAATTAGCATATGTGATTGCTGGCAGAACCTCGTTCACAGTTTCTTAAAGTACCTAGCAGCAGCTGCAAGTGCTTATTACTAAAGAGCAAGCTGCCCACTGATGGCTCAGTTGGTAATAGTTGCAAGCAACTCGACCACTTGGATCAGAAGATCCCAGGCTTAATTCCCAGTTTGTGCTGAGTTAGCTGGGATGGCAGTGCACTTCGCCTCAATGCTCTTAGGCTAGGCAGAGGAAAGTCAGTCTTGGTTCCTGCTTATGATCATTATTCAGTGACCCTAGCAAGAAAGTGCACAGCTGGACATTATCAGGCTCTGCTGTGATGCATCCCAAAATTGAATGACTGCCAATTCATAAGAACATAAGAATTAGAAACAGGAGTAGGCCATTCGGCCCCTCGAGCCTGCTCCGCCATTCAATGATGTAATTGGCATCACGGAAACATGGTTTCAGGGTGACCAAGGCTGGGAACTCAACATCCAGGGGTATTCAACATTTAGGAAGGATAGACGAAAAGGAGGTGGGATGGCATTGCTGGTTAAAGAGGAAATTAATGAAATAGTAAGAAAGGACATTAGGTTGGATGATATGGAATCTGTCTGGGTGGAGCTACGGAATACCAAAGGGCAGAAAACGCTAGTGGAAGTTGTGTACAGACCATCAAACAGTAGTAGTGAGGTTGTGGACAGCATCAAACAAGATATTAGGGATGCGTGCAATAAAGGTACAGCAGTTAACATGGGTGATTTTAATCTACATATTGATTGGGCTAACCAAACTGCTAGCAATTCGGTGGAGGAGGATTTCCTGGAGTGTATTAGGGATGGTTTTCTAGACCAATATGTCGAGGAATCAACCAGGGAGCTGGCCATCCTAGACTGGGTGATGTGTAATGAGAAAGGACTAATTAGCAATCTTGTTGTGCGGGGCCCCTTGGGGCAGAGTGACCATAACATGGTAGAATTCTTTAAGATGGAGAGTGACACAGTTAATTCAGAAACTAAGGTCTTGAACTTAAGGAAAGGTAACTTCGATGGTTTGAGGCATGAATTGGCTACAATAGACTGGCAAATGATACTTAAAAGGTTGACGGTGGATAGACAATGGCAAACATTTAAAGATCACATGGATGAACTTCAGCAATTGTACATCCCTGTCTGGAGTAAAAATAAAATGGGGAAGGTGGCTCAACCGTGGCTAACAAGGGAAATTAAGGATAGTGTTAAATCCAAGGAAGAGGCATATAAATTGGCCAGAAAAAGCAGCAAACCTGAGGACAGGGAGAAATTGAGAATTCAGCAGAAGAGGACAAGGGTTTAATTAAGAGGGGGAAAATAGAGTACGAGAAGAAGCTTGCCGGGAACATAAAAACTGACTGCAAAAGCTTCTATAGATATGTGAAGAGAAAAAGATTAGTAAAGACAAACATAGGTCCCTTGCAGTCAGATTCAGGTGAATTTATAATGGGGAACAAAGAAATGGCAGACCAATAGAACAAATACTTTGGTTCTGTCTTCACGAAGGAAGACACAAATAACCTTCCGGAAGTACTAGGGGACCAAGGGTCTAGTGAGAAGGAGGAACTGAACGATATCCTTATTAGGCAGGAAATTGTGTTGGGGAAATTGAAGGCCGATAAATCCCCGGGGCCTGATAGTCTGCATCCCAGAGTACTTAAGGAAGTGGCCCTAGAAATAGTGGATGCATTGGTGATCATTTTCCAACAGTCTATCGAGTCTGGATCAGTTCCTATGGACTGGAGGGTAGCTAATGTAACACCGCTTTTTAAAAAGAGAGGGAGAGAGAACGCGGGTAATTATAGACCGGTTAGCCTGACATCAGTAGTGAGGAAAATGTTGGAATCAGTTATTAAGGATGAAATAGCAGCGCATTTGGAAAGCAGTGACAGGATCGGTCCAAGTCAGCATGGATTTATGAAGGGGAAATCATGCTTGACAAATCTGGAATTTTTTGAGGATGTAACTCGTAGAATGGACAAGGGAGAACTAGTGAATGTGGTGTATTTGGGCTTTCAAAAGGCTATTGACAAGGTCCCACACAAGAGATTGGTGTGCAAAATCCAAGCACATGGTATTGGGGATAATATACTGACGTGGATAGAGAACTGGTTGGCAGACAGGAAGCAGAGAGTCGGGATAAACGGGTCCTTTTCAGAATGGCAGGCAGTGACTAGTGGAGTGCCGCAGGGCTCAGTGCTGGGATCCCAGCTCTTTACAATATACATCAATGATTTAGATGAAGGAATTGAATGTAACATCTCCAAGTTTGCAGATGACACTAAACTGGGTGGCGGTGTGAGCTGTGAGGGGAACGCTAAGAGGTTGCAGGGTGACTTGGACAGGTTAGGTGAGTGGACAAATGCATGGCAGATGCAGTATAATGTGGATAACTGTGAGGTTATCCACTTTGGGGGCAAAAACGCGAAGACAGAATATTATCTGAATGGCGGCAGATTAGGAAAAGGGGAGGTGCAACGAGACCTGGGTGTCATGGTTCATCAGTCATTGAAAGTTGGCATGCAGGTGCAGCAGGCGGTGAAGAAGGCAAATGTCATGTTGGTCTTCGTAGCTAGGGGATTTGAGTATAGGATCAGGGAGGTCTTACTGCAGTTGTACAGGGTCTTGGTGAGGCCTCACCTGGAATATTGTGTTCAGTTTTGGTCTCCTAATCTGAGGAAGGACGTTCTTGCTATTGAGGGAGTGCAGCGAAGGTTCACCAGACTGATTCCCGGGATGGCTGGACTGACATGAGGAGAGACTGGATCAACTGGCCTTTATACATTGGAGTTTAGAAGGCTGAGAGGGGATCTCATAGAAACCTCTAAGATTCTGACGGGACTGGACAGGTTAGATGCGGGTAGAATGTTCTCGATGTTGGGGAAGTCCAGAACCAGGGGACACAGTCTTAGTCCTAAATGGCCTACCCCTTATACTGAGTTGAGGAGAAACTTCTTCACTGAGAGTTGTTAACCTGTGGAATTCCCGGCCGCAGAGAGTTGTTGATGCCATATTGGATATATTCAAGAGGGAGTTAGATATGTCCCTTGCGGCTAAGGGGATCAAGGGGTATGGAGAGAAAGCAAGAAAGGGGTACTGAGGGAATGATCAGCCATGATCTTATTGAATGGTAGTGCAGGCTCGAAGGGCCGAATGACCTACTCCTGCACCTATTTTCTATGAGTCTATATTTCAATGAGATCATGGCTGATCTTCTACCTCAACTCCACTTTCCTGCACTATTCCATATCCCTTGATTCCCTTAATATCCAAATATCTATCAATCTCTGCCTTGAATATACTCAACGACTGAGCCTCCACAGCCCTCTGGGGTAGAGAATTCCAAAGATTCACCACCCTCTGAGTGAAGAAGTTTCGTCTCATCTCTGTCCTAAATGGCTACCCCCTTATTCTGAGACTGTGACCCCTTGTTCTAGACTCCCCAGTCAGAGGAAACAAATCCCTGCGACTACCCTGTCAAGCCCTGTAAGACTTTTTTGTGTTTCATTGAGATCACCTCTCATTCATCTAAATTCCAGAGAATATAGGCCTAGTCTACTCACTCTCTCCTCGTAGGACAATACTCCCATCCTAGTAATCAGTTTGGTGAACCTCCGTTGCACTCCCTCTATGGCAAGATATATCCTTCCTTAGGTAAGGAGATCAAAACTTTACACAATACTCCAGATATGGTCTCACTCGGGTCCTATAAAATTGCAGTAAGATGTCTTCACTCTTATACTCAAATCCTCTTGTAATAAATGTCAACACACCATTTGCTTTCTGTACCTGCATGTTAACTTTGTGATTAGTGTAAAGGACACCCAGGTCCCTCTGAACAACATTTCCCAATATCTCACCATTTCAAAAATGTTCTGCTTTTCTATTTTTCCTATCAAAGTGGATAACTTCACATTTCTTCACATTATATTCCATTTGCCATGTTGTTGCCCACTCACTTAGCCTGTCTATATTCACTTGAAGTGTCTTTGCATCCTCCTCACAACTTACATTCACACCTAGCTTTGTATCATCAGCAAACTTGGATATATTACATTTGGTCCCCTCATCCAAATCATTGATATAGATTGTGAATAGCTGGGGCCCAAGCACCGATCCTTGCCGCAGTAGTTACAGCCTGCCAACCCGAAAATGTCCGTTTATTCCTACTCTCTGTTTTCTGTCTGTTAACCAATCCTCAATCCATGCGAGTATATTGTCACCAATCCCATAAGCCCTCATTTTGTTTCGAAACATAGAAACATAAATCATAGGTGCAGGAGTAGACCATTCGGCCCTTCGAGCCTGCACCGCCATTCAATGAGTTCATGGCTGAACATGCAACTTCAGTACCCCATTCCTGCTTTCTCGCCATACCTCTTGATCCCCCTAGTAGTAAGGACTACATCTAACTCCTTTTTGAATAGATTTAGTGAATTGGCCTCAACAACTTTCTGTGGTAGAGAATTCCACAGGGTCACCACTCTCTGGGTGAAGAAGTTTCTCCTCATCTCGGTCCTAAATGGCTTATCCCTTATCCTTAGACTTTGACCCCTGGTTCTGGACTTCCCCAACATTGGGAACATTCTTCCTGCATTTAACCTGTCTAAACCCATCAGAATTTTAAACGTTTCTATGAGAACCCCTCTCATGCTTCTGAACTCCAGTGAATACAAGCCCAGTTGATCAAATCTTTCTTGATATGTCAGTCCCGCCATCCCGGGAATCAGTCTGGTGAACCTTCGCTGCACTCCCTCAATAGCAAGAATGTCCTTCCTCAAGTTAGGAGACCAAAACTGTACACAATACTCCAGGTGTGGCCTCACCAAGGCCCTGTACAACTATAGTAACACCTCCCTGCCCCTGTACTCAAAGCCCCTGGCTATGAAGGCCAACATGACATTTGCTTTCGTACCTGCATGCCAACCTTCAATGACTGATGTACCATGACACCCAGGTCTCGTTACACCTCCCCTTTTCCTAATCTGTCACCATTCAGATAATAGTCTGTCTCTCTGTTTTTACCACCAAAGTGGATAACCTCACATTTATCCACATTATACTTCATCTGCCATGCATTTGCCCACTCACCTAACCTATCCAAGTCACTCTGCAGCCTCATAGCATCCTCCTCGCAACTCACACTGCCACCCAACTTAGTGTCATCCGCAAATTTGGAGATACTACATTTAATCCCCTCGTCTAAATCGTTAATGTACAATGTAAACAGCTGGGACCCCAGCACAGAACCTTGCGGTACCCCACTAGTCACTGCCTGCCATTCTGAAAAGTACCCATTTACTCTTACTCTTTGCTTCCTGTCTGACAATCAGTTCTCAATCCACGTCAGCACACTACCCTCAATCCCATGTGCTTTAACTTTGCACATTAATCTCTTGTGTGGGACCTTGTCGAAAGCCTTCTGAAAGTCCAAATACACCACATCAACTGGTTCTCCCTTGTCCACTCTACTGGAAACATCCTCAAAAAATTCCAGAAGATTTGTCAAGCATGATTTCCCTTTCACAAATCCATGCTGACTTGGACCTATCATGTCACCTCTTTCCAAATGGGCTGCTATAACATCTTAATAATTGATTCCATCACTTTACCCACTACTGAGGTCAGGCTGACCGGTCTATAATTCCCTGTTTTCTCTCCCTCCTTTTTTAAAAAGTGGGGTTACACTCCACAGGAACTGATCCAGAGTCTATGGAATGTTGGAAAATGACTGTCAATGCATCCGCTATTTCCAAGGCCACCTACTTAAGTACTCTGGGATGCAATCCATCAGGCCCTGGGGATTTATCGGTCTTCAATCCCATCAATTTCCCCAACACAATTTCCCGACTAATAAGGATTTCCCTCAGTTCCTCCTTCTTACTAGACCCTCTGACCCCTTTTATAACCGGAAGGTTGTTTGTGTCCTCCTTAGTGAATACCGAACCAAAGTACTTGTTCAATTGGTCTGCCATTTCTTTATTTCCCCGTTATGACTTCCCCTGATTCTGACTGCAGGGGACCTACGTTTGTCTTTACTAACCTTTTTCTCTTTACATATCTATAGATGCTTTTGCAGTCCGTCTTAATGTTCCCTGCAAGCTTCCTCTCGTACTCTATTTTCCCTGCCCTAATCAAACCCTTTGTCCTCCTCTGCTGAGTTCTAAATTTCTCCCAGTCCCCGGGTTCACTGCTATTTCTGGCCAATTTGTGTGCCACTTCCTTGGCTTTAATACTATCACTGATTTCCCTTGACCTTCCCTTTTTTATTTTTACGCCAGGCAGGGATGTACAATTGTTGTAGTTCATCCATGCGGTCTCTAAATGTCTGCCATTGCCCATCCACTGTCAACCCCTTAAGTATCATTCGCCAATCTATCCTAGCCAATTCAAGCCTCATACCTTCAAAGTTACCCTTCTTTAAGTTCTGGACCATGGTCTCTGAATTAACTGTTTCATTCTCCATCCTGATGTAGAATTCCACCATATTATGGTCACTCTTCCCCAAGGGGCCTCACACAACGAGATTACTAATTAATCCTCTCTCATTACACAACACCCAGTCTAAGATGGCCTCCCCCCGAGTTGGTTCCTCGACATATTGGTCTAGAAAACCATCCCTTATGCACTCC
Source organism: Pristiophorus japonicus (assembly GCF_044704955.1). Lineage (NCBI taxonomy): Eukaryota > Metazoa > Chordata > Chondrichthyes > Pristiophoridae > Pristiophorus > Pristiophorus japonicus. The sequence continues at coordinate 56,793,759 of NC_091980.1, forward strand.
AGGGAATCCTCCTCCACGTATTGCTTCCAGTTTGGTTAGCCCAATCTATATGCATATTAAAGTCGCCCATGATAACTGCTGCACCTTTATTGCATGCACCCCTAATTTCCTGTTTGATGCCCTCCCCAACATCACTACTACTGTTTGGAGGTCTGTACACAACTCCCACTAACATTTTTTGCCCTTTGGTGTTCTGCAGCTCTACCCATATAGATTCCACATCATCCAAGCTAATATCCTTCCTAACTATTGCATTAATCTCCTCATTAACCAGCAATGCTACCCCACCTCCTTTTCCTTTTATTCTATCCTTCCTGAATGTTGAATACCCATGGATGTTGAGTTCCCAGCCCTGATCATCTGGGAGCCACGTCTCTGTAATCCCAATCACATCATATCTGTTAACATCTATTTGCACAGTTAGTTCATCCAGCTTATTACGGATACTCCTTGCATTAAGACACAAAGCCTTCAGGCTTGTTTTTTTAACACCCTTTGTCCTTTTAGAATTATGATGTAGTGTGGCCCTTTTTGTTTCCTGCCTTTGTTTACTTTAATAACTTCTTGTATGGCACCTTATCAATGCCTTCTGAAAATCCAAATACACCACACCCACTGGTTCACCCTTATTTATTCTGCTAGTTACAACCTCCAAAAAAATGAACAAATTTGTCAAACATGATTTCCTTTCATAAATCCGTGTTGACTCTGCCCAATCCTATTATTATTTTCTAAGTGCCTTGTTACCATGTCCTTAATAATAGATTTTAGCATTTTCCCTACTACTGATGTCAGGCTAACTGGTCTGTAGTTCCCTGTTTTCTCCCTCCCTCCTTTCTTAAATAGCAGGATTACATTAACTACCTTCCAATCTGCAGGAACTGTTCTCGAATCTATGGAATTTGGGAAGATGACAACCGATGCATCCACTATCTCTGTAGCCACCTCTTTGAAGAATTCTAGGATGTAGGCCATCAGGTCCAGAGGATTTATCGGCTTTCAGCCTCATTAATTTCTCCAGCACTTTTTTTTTACTAATTTCTTTCAGTTCCTCATTCTCGCTATTTCCGGGAGGTGTTTTGTGTCTTCCAGTATTTGTTTAATTTCTCTGCCATTTCCTTATTCCCCATTATAATTTCTCCTATCTCAGCCTGTAAGGGACCCACATTTACTTTTGCTAATCTTTTCCTTTTTACATACCTATAGAAGCTTTTTACAGTCTGTTTCTTTGTCTCTTGCTAGTTTACTTTCATTCTAGTTTCCCTTTCTTTATCAATTTCTTGGTCCTCCTTTGCTGAATTCTAAAATCCTCCCAATCCTCAGGCTTACTGCTCTTTGTGGCAACATTATAAGGCTCGTCCTTTGATCTAATACTATCTTTAACTTTTCTTGTTGGCCACGGTTCCTGTGGGGTTCTTGTGCCTTAAAGGAAATGTAATTTTGTTGTAAATTATGTGTTCTTTAAATGCTAGCCATTGCTTGTCTGCCATCATACCTTTTAATGTTTCCCAATCTACCTAAGTCAACTTGCTTTGTTTCGATTTAAGACCTTAGTTTCAGATTTAACTAAATCACTTTCAAACACAATATAAAATTCTCTCATATTATGGTCACTCTTCCCTAAAGGCCCCTCTACTACAAGTTTATTACTTAACCCTTTCTCATTGCACAATACTAGATCTAAAATAGTCTGTCCCCGAGTTGGTTCCTGAACATACTGATCTAGAAAACCATCTTGTATACATCCCATGAATTTGTCCTCCACACTATTACTGCAAATTTGGTTTGCCCAGTCTATATGTAGATTAAAGTCCCCATGATTACTGTATTACCCTTGTTACATGCACCTCTAATTTCCTGATTTATGCTCTGCCCTACATTACCCACTACTGTTTTGGGGGTCTATAAACAACTCCCACCAATATTTTCTGCCCCATGCTGTTTCTTAGCTTCACCCAAACTGATTCTACTTCGATTTTCTGAGCTAAGATTCTTTCTCTCTACTGTCTTTATCCCATCCTTTATTATCAGGACTACCCCTCCTTTTCCATTTTGCCTATCTCTTCTAAAAGTTAAGTATCCTCGGATATTTAGTTCCCAACTTTGGTCACTTTGCAACCACGTCTCTAATGACTATTAGATCAAACCTATTTATTTCTGTCTATTAATTCATCTATTTTCTTGCAAATGCTTCACGCATTCAGATACAGTGCCTTGAGCTTTGAGTTTTTTTTCTATTCTTCCCTGATGTCACCTTAGTCAGTGATGCTCTATTACCTTTATTACTCTCTCTGTCCCTTCCTGACCCACTCTGCCTATTTTTAGCCAGAACTCTGCTCTGGAGCCTTGACATTTCTCTTGCTGTTTTCATATGTGAAAATTGGGCACTCAGATAAGATACCAGAGGTTACTCATGAAGCCATACTCCAGTATAATATGGAGTCAGAAACAGATGGTAGAAAGGTAAAAAGCAATAGTGGAAGGCCGAGTAAACAAAGGCAAGAAACAAAAAGGGCCACACTACATCATAATTCTAAAAGGACAAAGGGTGTTAAAAAAACAAGCCTGAAGGCTTTGTGTCTTAATGCAAGGAGTATCCGTAATAAGTTGGATGAATTAACTGTGCAAATAGATGTTAACAGATATGATGTGAGTGGGATTACAGAGACGTGGCTCCAGGATGATCAGGGCTGGAAACTTAACATCCATGGGTATTCAACATTCAGGAAGGATAGAATAAAAGGAAAAGGAGGTGGGGTAGCATTGCTGGTTAAAGAGGAGATTAATGCAATAGTTAGGAAGGACATTAGCTTGGATGATGTGGAATCTATATGGGTAGAGCTGCAGAACACTAAAGGGCAAAAAACGTTAGTGGGAGTTGTGTACAGACCTCCAAACAGTAGTAGTGATGTTGGGGAGGGCATCAAACAGGAAATTAGGGGTGCATGCAATAAAGGTGCAGCAGTTATCATGGGTGACTTTAATATGCATATAGATTGGGCTAACCAAACTGGAAGCAATATGGTGGAGGAGGATTTCTTGGAGTGCATAAGGGATGTTTTTCGAGACCAATATGTCAAGGAACCAACTCGGGGGGGAGGCCATCTTAGACTGGGTGTTGTCTAATGAGAGGATTATTTAGCAATCTCGTTGTGTAAGGCCCCTTGGGGAAGAGTGACCATAATATGGTGGAATTCTACATCAGGATGGAGAATGAAACAGTTAATTCAGAGACCATGGTCCAGAACTTAAAGAAGGGTAACTTTGAAGGTATGAGGGGTGAATTGGCTAGGATAGATTGGCGAATGATACTTAAGGGGTTGACAGTGGATGGGCAATGGCAGACATTTAGAGACCGCATGGATGAACTACAACAATTGTACATTCCTGTCTGGCGTAAAAATAAAAAAGGGAAGGTGGCACAACCGTGGCTATCAAGGGAAATCAGGGATAGTATTAAAGCTAAGGAAGTGGCATACAAATTGGCCAGAAATAGCAATGAACCCGGAGACTGGGAGAAATTTAGAACTCAGCAGAGGAGGACAAAGGGTTTGATTAGGGCAGGGAAAATAGAGTACAAAAGGAAGCTTGCAGGGAACATTAAGACGGACTGCAAAAGCATCTATAGATATGTAAAGAGAAAAAGGTTAGTAAAGACAAACGTAGGTCCCCTGCAGTCAGAATCAAGGGAAGTCATAACGGGGAACAAAGAAATGGCAGACCAATTGAACAAGTACTTTGGTTCGGTATTCACTAAGGAGAACACAAACAACCTTCCGGATATAAAAGGGGTCAGAGGGTCTAGTAAGAAGGAGGAACTGAGGGAAATCCTTATTAGTCGGGAAATTGTGTTGGGGAAATTGATGGGATTGAAGGCCGATAAATCCCCAGGGCCTGATGGATTGCATCCCAGAGTACTTAAGGAGGTGGCCTTGGAAATAGCGGATGCATTGACAGTCATTTTCCAACATTCCATAGACTCTGGATCAGTTCCTATGGAGTGGAGGGTAGCCAATGTAACCCCACTTTTTAAAAAAGGAGGGAGAGAGAAAACAGGGAATTATAGACCGGTCAGCCCGACATCGGTAGTGGGTAAAATGATGGAATCAATTATTAAGGATGTCATAGCAGCGCATTTGGAAAGAGGTGACATGATAGGTTCAAGTCAGCATGGATTTGTGAAAGGTAAATCATGCTTGACAAATCTTCTGGAATATTTTGAAGATGTTTCCAGTAGAGTGGACAATGGAGAACCAGTTGATGTGGTGTATTTGGACTTTCAGAAGGCTTTCGACAAGGTCCCACACAAGAGATTAATGTGCCAAGTTAAAGCACATGGGATTGGGAGTAGTGTGCTGACGTGGATTGAGAACTGGTTGGCAGACAGGAAGCAAAGAGTAGGAGTAAATGGGTACTTTTCAGAATGGCAGGCAGTGACTAGTGGGGTACCGTAAGATTCTGAGGTGGGCCCCAGCTGTTTACATTATACATTAATGATTTAGACGAGGGGATTAAATGTAGTATCTCCAAATTTGCGGATGACACTGAGTTGGGTGGCAGTGTGAGCTGCAAGGAGGATGCTATGAGGCTGCAGAGTGACTTGGTTCGGTGAGTGGGCAAATGCATGGCAGATGAAGTATAATGTGAATAAATGTGAGGTTATCCACTTTGGTGGTAAAAACAAGAGAGACAGACTATTATCTGAATGGTGACAGATTAGGAAAAGGGGAGGTGCAACGAGACCTGGGTGTCATGGTACATCAGTCATTTAAGGTTGGCATGCAGGTGCAGCAGGCGGTTAAGAAAGCAAATGGCATGTTGGCCTTATAGCGAGGGGATTTGAGTACAGGGGCAGGGAGGTGTTACTACAGTTGTACAGGGCCTTGGTGAGGCCACACCTGGAGTATTGTGTACAGTTTTGGTCTCCTAACTTGAGGAAGGACATTCTTGCTGTTTAGGGAGTGCAGCGAAGGTTCACCAGACTGATTCCTGGGATGGTGGGACTGACATATCAAGAAAGACTGGATCAACTGGGCTTGTATTCACTGGAGTTCAGAAGAATGAGAGGGGATCTCATAGAAACGTTTAAAATTCTGACGGGTTTGGACAGGTTAGATGCAGGAAGAATGTTCCCAATGTTGGGGAAGTCCAGAACCAGGGGTCAAAGTCTAAGGATAAGGGATAAGCCATTTAGGACCGAGATGAGGAGAAACTTCTTCACCCAGAGAGTGGTGACCCTGTGGAATTCTCTACCACAGAAAGTTGTTGAGGCCAATTCACTAAATCTATTCAAAAAGGAGTTAGATGTAGTCCTTACTACTAGGGGGATCAAGGGGTATGGCGAGAAATCAGGAATGGGGTACTGAAGGTGCATGTTCAGCCATGAACTCATTGAATGGCGGTGCAGGCTGGAAGGGCCGAATGGCCTACTCCTGCACCTATTTTCTATGTTTCTATGTTGCTAGGAGTCAGCATCTACAGGAGATGAATGAAAAAAAATTGGCAATCAATAAAATTCTGTGTGAATAGTATACTTTTGTCTTAATGGGATTGGATGGGATAGATTTTGATTTTCACCATCTGAGTGATAATCTGGCTGGGCAGAACGCCCATCTTTTATAAAACCCACCTCATTTTAATTCCTTTGATTTTAATGGATACAAGTCAGGTAGCTTGTATAAGGGCATGTGATTCGCACCACTAGATTACCGCTTGGGCATGGAGGTGAAAATGTACCCCAACATGTTTGTTCGGTATTGTGCTGAATGATCAGATATTTTGTATTGTGGTAAGTCTTGTCAGTCCACACTGTTAATGGGAATGTCTGTTTCCAGGGCGCACTTTTTCTTCAATTTTTCCTTGTTCTATGCATTCTACGCTATTTGCATAAGGAAAAATAGGCAGTAAATATTTGATCACCGCTGAAGTTTCTGTTGAGACTTCTGTGTGAGAGAATCAACAGCTGCCCTTTAATGAAAAGTAAGCCACCAAATGATGTGGGATGATGTAACTCACTGTTTATTTACTCTCTTTGTAAAACACTAAAGGCATGATTAATCGGGTTAAAATTGTACAATTAAAATGCAGCTCAATTCTAGATTTTTGTTCAACTTTATGCTGTGCAATTTACTATCTTAAGAAAGGTGAAGATTAGGGCACTCCTGCAGTTTCTCTCCTTTCAGCCTTCAATTTCTAATGAGGTCTTTTCCTATTGCTGCTTTGGGTGCCAGGTTAATTTCTATCTTGGTCTATTTCAGATCCTGTTCTTTCTACAAACTTGCCTTTATTTATTAGAATTCAGAGGTATCTTAATTGCCAATTTCTGCAACAAGGAAATGTAGATTCTGCAGCTTGTTATCAAATGGTTTACACATTTACATTTTAAGAAAAGGGTAGAGACTGGCACATTGAACTATACATTTACATTACCTGTTGAGAAGGAGAGGAGACAGAAAACTGGAGAGATTGCACCACTCAGAAGCAGAACAGGGAAGGGGCCTGGAGCTGCTAGCCAACCAAAACCAAAGAACTCCAAGCCACTAGCAGAAGGTGAGGACTCGGGGGTACCCAGGTTCTGGGAGGAAGAACAGTGAGATCATGACTAGGAGAGGCAGCAGGATTGGGAAATCCAGAGGTACAACCAAGAGGAGTGGCAGGAGCAGCAGAAACATGAGAATTGGGAGTAGGAGAAATGTGATATGCATTGTCAGCTTTTAAATTAATAACTTCATTGATATGAAAATGTCAATGAGAGTCCAGGACTTCAATATTAATTGAGGTTTGCTGTAAAAGCCAACTGTATTTCTCGTGTTTCTCTAGCTCCTGATTCTCGCGTCTCTTCTGCTCCCGTCAGCTCTCCTTTTGATTCTGTGGTAGGGGAAGTTCTGCAGAGAGTAACAAATTCCTTGGAGCACTGGGACCCTGGTCACCAGTGACTAATGTTCTTAGTTTAAAAAATATTTACACTCACTGATCAATGGAGAGAGATGTGCGTTACTTCTGAATCTGTGGTGTCAGGCTACTTAGAACATATTTGGTATCTAAGTACACCAAAGTTTCATACAATCCCTGGGGACTGGTGCACAACATTGGATAACACCCAATCTTCCTTCTAATTTTTTGCCGCTGCGTGGGCCACTCAAAATACCGCGCATGCGCGGTTTTTGCATTGAAAAGACAGCTGCACGGGATCCCTGGAACACTGCGCGGCCGTGCAGCTTAAAGGGAACGTTGTTGACACCCACCATTACAATTTACTAAAATCCTGATAACCATGTGTAGCATTGCAACTTAGAATGTAGAGTGTAGCTTATTCTAGACTTGATGTCCGGTAAAGTGGTTGTGGTGCATTGTATTCAGCAATTGTTATATTTTGACCGCTGAAGTGAGAGGGTATGGGAAAGTGGGGCGAGAGGGAGAAATCCATTAAAAAAAAAAAAAAAAAAATGTGCGCAGTTTTGAAACCCTAGGACAGAGAGCATCGGTAAGAGGGTGAGTAAAACAGGATCGAGAGAAATAAACTCTGTTATTCAGAACATGTGTATTGTATAAAGCCTAATAATCGTATAAAGCCTAATAATCATTCTTATCATAATTCTTCCTATTTACATAGTAAAATGTAGTTTTTTTTTAAATTGGCGCAAAGTTTAACAATGGGACCATTTTATACTGTTGTATTACTGGGTAATACTGTGATACTGGGTAGACCGTAGTAAGGGCAACAAACCTGAAGCTGTAGGAGAACAAGGTAGACTGCAAGATTCACCCTTGAATTACCAGTGACGTGCTTACGTTAACTCAAAGGTATTCTTGAATAGAATTTGAGTCTTGCTCCTATACATGTTTGAGCACTGACTTAATTTTCTGCTTCAGTAAACCACAAACTGCATTAAACATGGTTCATGTTTAGGTATCACTACAAAGGTGCAAAATGAAGCCCGCTTTGCGTGAGCAGTGCTGGTTCATGAGTTGCCTTGTAAAGTGATCTAATTTTAAGGAGCAGCAGAGAGACTGAGAAGACTTAATAGCTTTATGGATACAAGATGTGGGTTGACAGTTTCTTCAGTCACTTGAGTTTGAAGTTCATGAATGAGAGTAGCTGACAGACCACATCTACCTTTTGAATCTAGCAGTAATTTGATGGGCTTAATTAGGAATAAAAGAGAATCCAGAAAGAATTATTTACACAAAGAGCTGTGAAAATGTGGAATGCACTGTCGGGGAAGGTTTTATATGCAGAATCAATTGAAGTGTTTAAAAGTCTGATGGGTACTCATTTAGGAAGGAAGGATATAAAGGAATATGTAAAAAGACTACAGGGATGAAACTATAAAAGAGAAAGTTACCATAGAAAACAGGTTCAATCAGGCCTGTTCCTTTTGCTGTGGTCAAGCCTGGATTTTTAGATGCTCTTCTGAGGTTGAGGTTTATAAAAGAAAGATCAAACTTGCATTTATATAGTGCTTTTCATGACCTCCGGACAACCTAAAATGCTTTACAGCCAATTAAGTACTTTTGAAATGTTGCCACTGATGTAATGACCACTGATGTAATCTAGGAAAACAGTAGGCCCAGTGCGCATAGCAAGGTTGCATAAACAGCAGTGAAATTAATAGCCAGATAATCTGTTTTAATGATGGTTGAGGGATAAACATTGACCAGGGCACTGAAGAACTCCCCTGCTCTTCTTTGAATAGTTCTATGGCATCTGTTATATCATTCTGAAAGACAGCATCTCTGACAGTGCAGCACTTCTTCAGTATTCCACAGAAGTATCAGCCTAGATCAATGTGCTCAACTCTCTGGAGTAGAGCTTGAACCCATGACTTTATGATTCAGGCGAGGGTGTTACCATTGAACCAAGGGCGACATCGTAAAATTTGCTTTACATTGGGTCAGTGCTATGAGGACCAATAGCTTCGGCAAAAAACTGCCAGCGTGTCTCTTTTTAGTCCATTAGGAATTTTAGTAGACAACTATAATTGTCTACAATAATTCTTAGTTTAAGACTTTATTTTTTAGCTTCTAAATTACCATCTTTGAAATGTGTGTATTCTCTATTTCAACAAATGTATTAAGGTCTTTAAAATGCAGGTGATGAGCAGGATCCAGACCAAGATTACAGCTAGGTTTGAATTTCTAGCTCATCTTTCCCTCAGTGAATTATATAATGGTTCAGCTATATGCTGTACAGTGTATTGATGCTTCAACAAACTGTCATGAATGAAACTTACCCCATATCATAAGTTTCCACAGGGTTTTGGAGCTGAGGAAGACATTTGAGTGGAATCCAGATCTATTCTTACAGAAAAGGCGAGAAATTTGGAGCCTGCGTTATGTAGGTTCTATCAATGGGCTCCTCAAACAGCATTGACAGAGTATAGTCATCTGCTCACCACCTCAAATGGGGTGTAGAGAAGGACAGGAAAGTGTTTCATTCTCCTGAGGGCATCAATCACATTGTACAAGTGTGTGCTCTTCTCCACTATCAGCCCCTCCCTCCCAAAATAAATCTTGAGAACTTGCAACAAGATTCTGCTTTTTAAGGTACTGTCTCCTTTTCTGGGTCTTGTTGAGAATCACCATTCTGGCCAAGAGCATAGAAGACTGACAAGCTCCCAAATCTTCAGTGTTGTTCTGAAACACCACTAAACAGTGTGGAAGACTGGCCCAGAGTGACTCTTCTTGGTGTTTCCCCCTCATTCCAGGGGATAGGAACGTTACTTAATATTTCCCCACAATGGCACAGCTGAGGCCGAGAAGTTGTGATGTGGAGGATCATGGGTATGAGCTGGAACTGCCATTCACTTGGATTCTAATATGTTGTGTCATTCTACCTGTGAACTTGCAGCATTCCTAATAATGTGTTGTATATCTTTTTTCTGTGCTGCTGTTCAATACATTTAATTTCTTCCCCTTAAATTCAGGATGTGATGCAGCAGGCTACAAATGCTATTATGAGGGGTCGCACTCTCCAAGCCCCAACTGTGTCTGCAAAAACTATTGCAGAGCAGAAAGCAGAGAAGATCAATGCCAAGCTCAACTATGTGCCAGCAGAGAAACAAGAAGATGAGAAACCAGAAAATGCACAAACGGAATCATTCAAACGATATGAGGAAGAGCTTGAGATCAATGATTTCCCACAGGTGATTGTATTTTCTGGGTGGGTGGAGTTTAAAGTTGCAATTGGATTGGATTTCTTAACAACTTGAGGTTTGATGCTTTAATAGCATCTGTCTATCTACGTTGTGGAAGTTATCTGCATCTTCACTTAAAAACTATTGCTTTGGTGTGATTAATTAGATGACACGGTCAACCAGTAACACAAACGCCACATAAATCCTCCAAATAAACTTCCCTACCCGTATTCACAACCACCTTGACCTTGGCATCTCCTGTGACCTCTATATTCCAGATGTCTCAATCACCGACATGGCCATCTCCAACCACTTCCTAATATTCCTCATCACCCACATCATCCATGCTCTTTCAATCTCACTTTCTTCTGCATCCACTGCTGGAAAACTCTTTCCCCAAGTCACTTAGATGCCCAACTGCCGAGTCTTTGGTGCTCCATTTGCCTGATATGTCTACAGCTATTAATATACTCAACCACTCCCTCACCTCCACTTTCACGGTTTCCAAATCCCTACGTTTTTAGCTGGTACAGCCACTTGCTCCCTCAAGTTCAAGGGATGCAAACAGGAATGTACCTGGTGCATAACTGGCTTAGCAATCCATCGCCAGATCTGGTTGGACCACATCGAGATATACTTGACTTCCCTCTCTCCTCCAGCGAAAGCATCCACTAATTTAGGATTATCCTGGCGGGCAAAGATAACTCAAGTCCATTTTTTTCCCCACTATCAACTGCCTCCTTAAACCCCTCTCCTCACCCCCTCCATCTTCACCTCTTAACAAGAAGTGCATGGAGCTCATGGATTGGTGCTTCCCAGATCCTAGCTCACCTTTCACACTCTTCCATGTAAAAATCCTTCCACTCAGGTTTCCACCTTCCCAAAGTACCAAAACAGCCCAAATCAAACAGTATGGAGGATGATAACATTGGTCCAATTATTCCCACCTTCTAAGCCAGCTGGGTTATTTCACCAGTTAGCACTTTGTTTTTTTTCACCCAGTGCAGACTAACTGGATGGGGATCGCTCTTTCTCTGATAGTTCCAAGAGTTATGTTTGAAACAAATTTGTGCCAATATCAATGTTGTACTTAGACTTGTGCTGATAGTTAATATCCATTATCATTAATGTGGCAAAGATTTGTCTCAGTCAGAGACTATAAGGATAACTGGTGTGAAAAGTGGAAAAATGCATGCTTGTTAAGCAGGGTGTTCAAGAAAAGACAAAAAGACAATTGGAAAAATAAACACTTGATGCTTTAATAAATGGTTTGAACTGTGTCCTTGTGACCACGTCTTATTAGCATACTCCCAAGATTTATTGGTCTGAAACCCAGGCACAGTAGAATTTAAAAACTAAAAGCTTTTGCATAGTTAAAACAATATAAACATACACAGATTGTTTAAGTATCTGTCATGCCTTCATGTTTTGCAATTAATCTTTTGTAGACGGCCAGGTGGAAGGTTACCTCCAAGGAAGCTCTGCAGAGGATTAGTGAATATTCAGAAGCTGCCATCACTATTAGAGGCACTTACTTTCCTCCAGGGAAAGAGCCCAAAGAAGGCGAGCGGAAAATCTACCTTGCTATAGAAAGTAAGCATTGATGAATGTATTTGAAGTGTGCCTAGCAAAAATGTTGTTTTAGGCATCAAGCCCAAAGACTGCAGCAATTGGTGACTTGTTTAAAAAGTAGAGTTTGAATACAACATACACAGCCTTCTCCTGATGCTTAACCAAAACCTAATTTACACGTTTTACATTTGACATTCTAGAATTAGATGGTAATGTATTGTTAAGTACAATACCTTCTTTAAATTTGACTTCCGTACTGTTGACTTTATGAATTATTGTATTAATATGCGTTCATTCTTTGTAACATATTTTCCTGTCATTTATCAGGTGCTAGTGAGCTAGCTGTTCAGAAAGCTAAAGCTGAGATTACGAGACTTATTAAAGAAGAACTCATTAGACTGGTAAGAAGCTTAATGGAAATATTCTCTACACCCCATCCCCTCCAACCAGTTTTGACAAAAATCACTTTCAGTAAAATAATCTTTGAGTTCAAAAGCCTGTTTTCGAAGGCCTATTTTTAAAATGTAAATATTGACTGAATTGATTTCATGCTTCACTTTTATTGATTGGAACTGTTTGGAGGGAAAATGTCATCAATTTGTGATCAAAGGAACACTTACAACATGGAAAAAGACTGTTCTGCCAACCAGTCCATGTCAGTGTTTATCCTCCACACGAGCAAATATTTCTAATCACGTTTAGCCATCCTGTTCTCATATCCCTTAAACCCCTTTTCCTTCATCCAGTTATCCAACTTAACTTTAATTTGCTGTCGCAACCACTAATCCTGGAAGTGGTCCAACATTGTCCTGTAGTAGTGATGTTGGGGAGGGCATCAAACATGAAATTAGGGGTGCATGCAATAAAGGTGCAGCAGTTATAATGGGTGACTTTAATATGCACATAGATTGGGTTAACCAAACTGGAAACAATACGGTGGAGGAGGATTTCCTGGAGTGCATAAGGAATGGTTTTTTAGACCAATATGTCGAGGAACCAACTAGGGGGGAGGCCATCTTAGACTGGGTGTTGTGTAATGAGAGAGGATTAATTAGCAATCTCGTTGTGCGAGGCCCCTTGGGGAAGAGTGACCATAATATGGTGGAATTCTGCATTAGGATGGAGAATGAAACAGTTAATTCAGAGACCATGGTCCAGAACTTAAAGAAGAGTAACTTTGAAGGTATGAGGCATGAATTGGCTAGGATAGATTGGCGAATGATACTGAAGGGGTTGACTATGGATGGGCAATGGCAGACATTTAGAGACCGCATGGATGAACTACAACAATTGTACATTCCTGTCTGGCGTAAAAATAAAAAAGGGAAGGTGGCTCAACTGTGGCTATCAAGGGAAATCAGGGATAGCATTAAAGCCAAGGAAGTGGCATACAAATTGGCCAGAAATAGCAGCGAACCCGGGGACTGGGAGAAATTTAGAACTCAGCAGAGGAGGACAAAGGGTTTGATTAGGGCAGGGAAAATGGAGTACGAGAAGAAGCTTGCAGGGAACATTAAGACGGATTGCAAAAGTTTCTATAGATATGTAAAGAGAAAAAGGTTAGTAAAGACAAACGTAGGTTCCCTGCAGTCAGAATCAGGGGAAGTCATAACGGGGAACAAAGAAATGGCGGACCAATTGAACAAGTACTTTGGTTCGGTATTCACTGAGGAGGACACAAACAACCTTCCGGATATAAAAGGGGTCGGAGGGTCTAGTAAGGAGGAGGAACTGAGGGAAATCCTTATTAGTCGGGAAATTGTGTTGGGGAAATTGATGGGATTGAAGGCCGATAAATCCCCAGGGCCTGATGGACTGCATCCCAGAGTACTTAAGGAGGTGGCCTTGGAAATAGCGGATGCATTGACAGTCATTTCCCAACATTCCATTGACTCTGGATCAGTTCCTATGGAGTGGAGGGTAGCCAATGTAACCCCACTTTTTAAAAAAGGAGGGAGAGAGAAAACAGGGAATTACAGACCGGTCAGTCTGACATCGGTAGTGGGTAAAATGATGGAATCAATTATTAAGGATGTCATAGCAGTGCATTTGGAAAGAGGTAATATGATAGGTCCAAGTCAGCATGGATTTGTGAAAGGGAAATCATGCTTGACAAATCTTCTGGAATTTTTTGAGGATGTTTCCAGTAGAGTGTACAAGGGAGAACCAGTTGATGTGGTGTATTTGGACTTTCAGAAGGCTTTCGACAAGGTCCCACACAAGAGATTAATGTGCAAAGTTAAAGCACATGGGATTGGGGGTAGTGTGCTGACATGGATTGAGAACTGGTTGTCAGACAGGAAGCAAAGAGTAGGAGTAAATGGGGACTTTTCAGAATGGCAGGCAGTGACTAGTGGGGTACCGCAAGGTTCTGTGCTGGGGCCCCAGCTGTTTACACTACATTAATGATTTAGACGAGGGGATTAAATGTAGTATCTCCAAATTTGCGGATGACACTAAGTTGGGTGGCAGTGTGAGCTGCGAGGAGGATGCTATGAGGCTGCAGAGCGACTTGGATAGGTTAGGTGAGTGGGCAAATGCATGGCAGATGAAGTATAATGTGGATAAATGTGAGGTTATCCACTTTGGTGGTAAAAACAGAGAGACAGACTATTATCTGAATGGTGACAGATTAGGAAAAGGGGAGGTGCAAAGAGACCTGGGTGTCATGGTACATCAGTCATTGAAGGTTGGCATGCAGGTACAGCAGGCGGTTAAGAAAGCAAATGGCATGTTGGCCTTCATAGCGAGGGGATTTGAGTACAGGGGCAGGGAGGTGTTGCTACAATTGTACAGGGCCTTGGTGAGGCCACACCTGGAGTATTGTGTACAGTTTTGGTCTCCTAACCTGAGGAAGAACATTCTTGCTATTGAGGGAGTGCAGCGAAGGTTCACCAGACTGATTCCCGGGATGGCGGGACTGACCTATCAAGAAAGACTGGATCAACTGGGCTTGTATTCACTGGAGTTCAGAAGAATGAGAGGGGACCTCATAGAAACGTTTAAAATTCTGACGGGGTTAGACAGGTTAGATGCAGGAAGAATGTTCCCAATGTTGGGGAAGTCCAGAACCAGGGGACACAGTCTAAGGATAAGGGGGAAGCCATTTAGGACTGAGATGAGGAGGAATTTCTTCACCCAGAGAGTGGTGAACCTGTGGAATTCTCGACCACAGAAAGTTGTTGAGGCCAATTCACTAAATATATTCAAAAAGGAGTTAGATGAAGTCCTTACTACTAGGGGAATCAAGGGGTATGGTGAGAAAGCAGGAATGGGGTACTGAAGTTGCATGTTCAGCCATGAACTCATTGAATGGCGGTGCAGGCTAGAAGGGCCGAATGGCCTACTCCTGCACCTATTTTCTATGTTTTCGAGAGTCTCTGCAATTTCTTCCCTCAGGATCCCAGGGGGTATCCTATTGGGCCCATAGCCCTTTACCTTTCTTTAGCTTAACTAACTTCTCTAAAATGTTACCTTTATCATAATATTGCTCATCTCGCTCTTAACCACTTCAGGATTCACCTCTTTTTAGTAAAGATCAATGCCATTTTTTTGGTCATCTACAAATTGACAATTCTCCCCTCGCGGGGTCTCACCTCGCTTTTTAACAATTCTGTTTTTACTGATATGCTTGTAAAATACTTCTGATGTTTTCTGAAACTTTTTCCTCATTCTTGCTTTTAGCTTTCCTTATCCTGCTTGTAGCCTCTTACTTTCCCATATTTTCCTTCAATTTAAAAAAAATCATTTATAGTCCCAATAGACCCTCACCTTCAATTTGAATTGGTTTCTAACCTCTTTATTTATCCATGGCAAACTAAAAATACTGGTAGTTTTCTTTTTAATGGAATATCCTTGCTCTGCAGTTCAAAATAAAAATCCCTCTGTTGCTCGACAGTCCCTTGGGACAGGAGGGAAATAAATTGGTAACAAAAAAAAAAAATCCCTAGACTTAATTTCTCCCCTCGGCGTGTAAGTTCAATTTAAATTGCTCCACTTTGATGAGCGTTAATGCTTTAATTTTCCTTGTGGTTAATGGGAAAAAAAATTAAATTGTGGAAATAGTCTATGGGTACACAGGGTATACAGCCTTGGTGACCATTGCATCTCGGCCATAGGAAAAACAGATGCATTTGACCCTTATATGCCTTTCATGAACTATCTTTTATTCTTGAGTTAAGGGAAAAGATTGGTCATTTACTGGCTCCTAACTGCTAGATTACTTGGGGCCCGAAACTCCTGCACAGAAACTGCAGTCGGACAAGACTTCCATCCACTGACTGCCCAGGCCATTGAGAGGCTCCTGCCAAGTTGCCAGCAGAAAATCCAAATGCCTGAGGGTATTAATGAGCCAAAGATACAGGGAAAAAAAATCTTTCCCATAGGGAATTGGAATGGTTGTAGTCAGAATGTAGTCAATCCCTCTGGGACCAATTACCTTTACATTTTCGGGGACTTTGCGAGGCTCTTGAGTTCTGTCCACTGCACTTTAAGAGGGTTGAGCTGAGTGGAACTCCTGGGATATAGCCTCTGACTGTTCCCAGACACACTCCCAAACTGCTGCTGGGGCATAGGGGACCACCTCTCAGATCAGGATTTTTAATGGAGGGCAATTGGTTCCACCCCATTTCTGGCAATTTCTCTTCCCTGCCTCTCTTTGCCAGTAAGAGAAATGCCCCGTTTTAACCCCCTCTCAACCGAGGAAGTTCGGGTTCCTTATGATGTGGACTGGAATCTGTTTCTAATGTTAAAAATTGTGTTGGGTGCTCTAGTAAATGCACACAAATCCATCAAACTGCTTACATCTGCTTATAGCTGAAGAAATTGTTCTTATTTCTTGCTGAGTCTTCTCGTGTTAGTTTAGAGCTAGTCACTTAGTGTCTGGAAGTGGGGACCAGGTTTGGAGAGTAGTAAAAGCTGACCGGTTAGCAATTTAAATGTTTGTGTTCCAACAGAGTTTTTAACAGGAAAGGGTAGATAATTCTGTATAATACATTTGTGTAGTAACTAAATTATTAAACATTTGTTTTTGTTACAGCAAAACTCATACCAGCCAACCAACCGTGGAAGATACAAGGTTTTGTAGGAGTCCTGTGAAATGTATGTAATGTGTCGACAAGTCGATTTTAATGGTAGTCCATTATTGTGGGTTAATTGATTTATTTTATTCTCTCTATAATGTTAAAATTACAAGTGCATTTGAAAATATTTTTTAGCCGTTCTGCAGAATCTGTAGAATCCATCTTGTGAATTTCTGGAAACTGTATTCTACAGTAATAGAGAAGTTTCTGTTGAAGTGTTAGACTTTTGCTAAATCCAACTTACTGTACGTGAACAAAAAGTACTTATGCTTTTGAAGTGTAAAAAAAAAAGTAGCCTTTTGTATGCTGAGATACAGAAATGTCAAGAAAGTCAAATAAAATGAACATTATCTTTAATTTCATGGCTTCCTTATTGAATCACCAAACTTATAATATTTGCGTGAAGAAATACTAATGATCATTGTGTACCATCAAGCATTTTCTTCTGGTTTTATTCGGCTTAAAATAATTATAAAAGTGACTCGTGCTTCTTCTGTATTTTTCATTTCTGAATGCAAAATCAATTTTTCTGAGTGTAAATCTACTTTATTTTATTAGGGTAGAAAAAAGCTTGCATTTATATAGCTCCTTTCACATCCTTGGGTGTCCCATAGCACTTCAGAGCAATGAATTACTTTTGTAATCACTAGCCAAATATAGCCTATATGCACACAGCCGGTCCCATAGACGACAACTAAATTAAGCACGAGTTAATCTGGGTTTTTTTTAGTGGTGTTGATTGAAGGATGAAAGATGACCAGGATACCAGAAGAATTCCCTGCTCTACTTCGAAAAGGTGGGATCTTTCGTGTCCACCTGAAAAGGCAGTCAGGATTTAACAACAGGTTTAACAACTCGACTAAAAAATGATAAAGGCAGAGAAGATAGCATATGAGAGTAAACTAGCAAGAAATATAAAAACAGACAGCAAGAGCTTCTACAGATATATAAAAAGGAAGAGAGTAGCTAAAGTAAACATTGGTCACTTAGAGGATGAGACTGGAGAATCAATAATGGAAAACGGGGAAATGGCAGAGACTTTGAACAAATATTTTGTATCGGTCTTCACAGTAGAAGATACTAAAAACATCCCAATAATTGATAATCAAGAAGCTATTGGGGGGGTGGGGGGGAAAACTTTAAAACAATCACTATCACTAGAGATAAAGGGCCCAAGTTTCCACATGATTTGCACCTGATTTTTAGGAGCAACTGGTGGAGAACGGACTATCTTAGAAATCGCAATTCTCCACATTTTTTTTTTCTGCAGTTCTAGTCAGGGAGAACAGTTCTACTTTGGAACAGAATTTTTTCTTCAAAAGGGGGCGTGTCCGACCACTGACGCCTGATTTGAAAGTTTCCACAGTGAAAACGTACTCCAAACTAAAGTAGAATGGAGCAAGTGAAGATTTTTGTAGAACTGAAAAAACCTGTTCTACACATTAAAAAATCAGGCACAGGTTACAAATTAGGCGTCCAGAACGAGGGGGGGGGGGGGGAGGGGGGGGAAGGGAACTCATTAAATTCTACAATAAATCCTTATAATACAAATATTATACAAATAAATCCAACCTGAATAAACATTTATAAGCAAAGAAAAGATTAAATAAACCATTTTCCTACCTGTGTGAAAGTGCTTCAGGCACGGAGAATTCTGCAGTCAGCCTGAGGCGCCCGTTCTTCCCGCTGGGGGATGCGCCCGTTCTTTCCCGCGGGGGGGGGGGGGGGGAGGCGCCCGTTCTTTCCCGCGGGGGGGGGGAGGCGCCCGTTCTGCCCGCGCGGGGGGGAGGGGAGAGGAGGCGCCCGTTCTTTCCCGCGGGGGGGGGGGGGGCGCCCGTTTTTCCTGCGGGGGGGAGGGGAGAGAAGGCGCCCATTCTTTCCCGCGGGGGGAGGGGAGGGGAGAGGAGGCGACCATTCTTTCCCGCGGGGGGGGGAGGAGGCGCCCGTTCTTCCCACGAGGGGGAGGGGAGAGGAGGCGCCCGTTCTTCCCACGGGGGGGAGGGGAAGGAGACAGTGCGAAGGCTGCAAGTACTGATGTGCTGATGGCAATGTGCTTTTATTAAAAAAAAAATTCAAAAATTAAACAGCTACAAAGAACTACAAAAATGGCCGAGTGCCAATGTTTTTTTCACACTGAGCATGCGTGAATGCTCCAACGCGCACGCGCAGCGTTGCCGGCAGGAAAAAAACTAATTTAAATAGTACCCGCCCCCTCCCACTTACAAAATCGGTGCGAGTGTAGGCTCCACCCCCCTGGGCGCCGCGCCAGGCAGACAAGGAGCTGCAGGGCTCTCCAAAATCGCTCGGTTTTTTTTAGGCGCCGTTTTAGGCGCGAAAAACGGGTGCCCAGCTCGGAGGGGCGCCCGTTTTTTATCGTGTGGAAACTTGGGCCCAAAGTACTAGGCAAACTAATGGGACTAAAGGTGGACAAGTCCCCTGGGGCTGAAGGCCTGCATCCTCGGGTCTTAAAAAAAAAAGTGGCCGCAGAGATGGTGGATGTATTGGTTGTAATCTACCAAAATTCCCTGAATTCTGGAGAGGTTCCAGTGGACTGGAAAACCACAAACGTAACACCCCTATTTAAGAAAGGAAGGAGACAGAAAGCAGGAAACCATAGACCAGTTAGTCTAACATCTGTCATTGGGAAAATGCTGGAGTCCATCATTAAGGAGGTAGTAGCAGCACATTTAGAAAATCATAATGCAGACAAGCAGAGTCAGCATTGTTTTATGAAAGGGAAATCATGATTGACAAATTTGCTAAAGTTCTTTAAGGATGTAACAAGCAGAGTGGATAAAGGGGAACCAGTAGATGTTGTGTACAGTATTTGCATTTCCAGAAAGCGTTCGATAAGGTGCCACATAAAAAGTTACTGCACAAGATAAGAGCTCACGGAGTTGTGGTAATATATTAGCATGGATAGAGGATTGGCTAACTAACAGAAAACAGAGAGTTGGGATAAATGGGTCATTTTCAGGTTGGCAAACTGTAACTAGTGCTGGGGCCTCAGCTATTTACAATCTATATTAATGACTTGGATGAAAGGGCCGAGTGTAACGTAGCCAAATTTGCTGATACAAAGATAGGTGGGAAAGCAAGTTGTGAGGAGGACGCAAAGAATCTACAAAGAGATATAGATAGGCTCAGTGAGTGGGCAAAAATTTGGCAAATGGACTATAATGTGGGAAAATGTGAGGTTATCCACTTTGGTAGGAAAAATAAAAAAGCTAATATTTAAATAGGGAGCGATTACAAAATGCTGCAGTACAAAGGAATCTTGTACATGAAACGCAAAAAGTTAGCATGCAGGTACAGCAAGTAATCAGGAAGGCAAATGGAATGTTGGCCTTTATTGCAAGGGGGATGGAGTATAAACGTAGGGAAGTCCTGCTCTAAAGACCACATCTGGAGTGTACTGCATACAGTTTTGGTCTCCTTATTTAAGGAGGGATATACTTGCAATGAAGGCAGTTCAGAGAAGGTTCAGAAGGCTGATTTCTTGCAATGAAGGGGCTGTCATGAAGATAGGTTGAACAGATTGGGCCTATGCTCATTGAGTATAGGCCCAACTATACTCTATAGAAGAATGAGGTGATCTTATTGAAACATAAGATTCTGAGGGGGCTTGACAGGGTAGATGCAGAGAGGATGTTTCCCCTCATGGGGGAATCTAGAAATAGGGGGCATAGTTTCAGAATATGGGGTCATACATTTAAAACAGAAATGAGGAGGAATTTCTTCTGAAGGTCGTGAATCTTTGGAATGCTCTACCCCAGAGAGCTGTGGAGGCTGGGTCTTTGAATATATTTAAGGTGGGGATACACAGATTTTTGAATGATAAAGGAGTTGAGGGTTATGGGGAGCGAGCAAGGAAGTGGAGTTGAGGCCAGGATTAGATCAGCCATGATCTTATTGAATGGCGGAGCAGGCTCAAGGGGCCAAATGGCCTACTTCTGCTCCTATTTCTTATGTTCTTATGAAAGGCTGCATCCTCTGTGTATTGTACAGAAACAGATTTCAGAACCCCTCCAAAAAAAATTCACGGCCACATGTTCTCCTCACGTGATACAACCCCAGTCTGACTGGCCTGATCAGCCAAGGAAAAACCTCTTCTTTTTTTGGTAGTATTACAAGTGGGGAAATAGAGAGCAAAGCATACATAAAGGTTACAACTTCCACTTGCATGTACAGTGCTAGGTAAATGTCTGTGTCCCAAGGCACCTTACAGGAAGGCACAGTAGGCACTGAGCAGGAAGGAGAAAAGAAGTTAAGAGAGCTGACCAAAACATGGTTGAAGTTTTACGGGGACTTTGGAAAGTACTTGAGAGGCAAGGTAAAGAAATTTAAGGAGAGAATTCCAAATGAATGTAGAGGCTCTAGCACTGTTGGTGGAATGGACGGAAGGAGGATGCAACATAGATAAGAGCTGTGAAGGAAAGCTGAGAAAGATTGTAGAGGCAAGGTGGAGCGACATCATGGATTTGAAAACCAGGATGAGGGTTTTTAAATCAATATGCTGGAGACAGCTGGAAGGCGTTAATAAGATGGGTGCAATGAGTATACACAAAAAAGGCTGAGGAGATTTGATCGAGGTGTTTAAAATCAAGAAGGTTTAGATAGAGTAAATGGAGAAATTGTTTCTAATGGCTGAAAGGTTGATAATGAGAGAGCCCAGATTTAAGGTGAGTGGCAAATGAACACGAGGCGACATGAGGAAAAAATATTTTACCCAATGAGTGGTTAGGATTTGGAATGCACTGCCTGATTGGGTGGTGGATACAGATTCAATAGTAACCTTCAAGATGGAATTGAATAAATACTTAGAGAAATAGTTGCAGGGATATGAGGAAAGAATGGGTCAAACTGGATTGCTCTTCGAAAGAGCTGGCGCAGACTCAATGGGCCAAATGGCCTCTTGTGCTCTACTATTGTATGCAATATTGTAGCATGCATGGTAACAGTTGCACGGCACCATAAGCATGATTTAACAACCTGTTAGAGAAGATTTGGAACTTGAGCAGAAGTACTTATTTTGTAGAGCAAAATGCCTTTAATTAATTGTCCCATTAACTATCGACTAAATATTGCAGACTTCTTTTGACTAAGGAAATTGTATTGAGTGCTGCAGACTGCCATAACTCATTCATGTCGCTATACAACAGCATGGATTCAGTCTTCATTGAAAATATGCTTCAGCCTTAGCCAAAAGGCAGAAAGGTTCCTGTTGTTGGATGAAATCAGGCAATTAAATGAACAAGAATGCCTACCTTTATAAAAGGCCACAGTACGAAATACCCAGAATTAAGCTTGCCAGTGGCACAACACAGACGAGCTCCAAACAGTTTAATTCTCAGATTCAAAGGACTAGTAGAAGATAAAATGTACAGTATTATGTACAGGAGGAGGTCATTTGGTCCATTGTGCTTGTTCCTGCTTTTTAAAAGAGCCATCTATTTAGTCCCATTATCCTGTCCTTTCCCCAAACCCTTTTACATTTTTTTTTCAAATATTTATTCAGTTTCCTTTTGAACGCTATTATGGATTCTGCTTCTACCATTATTCATGGTTGATCATTCCATATGTATATAAAGACACCATTCTCTTGACCACCTTGTTTTTTTGGTGGTGATCTTAACTTTATGTCCTCAAGTTTCATTGGAAATTTGAAATTTACTTCATCAAAACACTTCATAATTTGGAATGCTATTAGATCTTTTGCCCTTCTCTGTTCTAATCAAGAGTCTCTTATAACTAAACCATCTTATCTCTGACAATAGTACATCTTTTCCACAGCCGTGACATTCTTAAAAGTCGGGCATCCAAAACCAGACATATTATTCTAAATGCAGCCTAATCGATGATTTATATAGGTTTGATTTTTGTATTTATACCCTTAATTCTAAAACCTAGAATCCCATATGCCTTTTATTTAACAACTTGATCAACTTGAAATTCCTGCTTTCAAAAATAATCAAATTTCTTTCCAACTTTGGGCCTAAACCCATTCATTATCTCTTCACTATTGAGAGCAAACTCTTGTGTTAGAGTTTGAATGTTCTCCCTTTATTCATGTTCACAGCAAAAGGCAATTTCCAAAAGCAGACCTGTCTCCTATGATCTAAAATGTACAACCTTCTATGTATAATGAATGGTTTAGCATGGCACGGAACTAACAATTACCTTTTTACAAGTGTTCAGTACCAGAGAGCCATGCGGATTGCCCAATCTGAAAATTAGAAGATACCACACAATCAGATGGTATAATTTAGATTAAAATTAATGGTCTAATGTATTTTTATGTTTACACAGAAGTAAAATAGAGAACTGAAGATGCAGGAATACCAGCAGCACTTCTACCCTTTCAAAGGCAGGCTTCGACAAACCAGATCAGAAACATTCCTTTCCACTAGGCAGGCAATCCTATTAATTTTACTAATCAAGTAAATAGGCTACAAACACATTTCTTGGCTGTTTGTCCATGACCTTGTAGGACCTAAATCAAAGCATATTGGAATTTTGATTGCTGCAACCAAAAAAGTATTACACCAATCAAAGATGCGTTTTGTCTTCCCAGGTGGCAACCATGTATATCAACATTTCAAGACATCGGGTAAATCAACTAGACTGGATACTCCCATTCTGCTCCATAAAGGCAGATAAACTGATAAACTATTTTAAGAAGGCAGCTAATTGAAAACAATTTTACATGTACAATATTTCACCTGGCTGAAATCTTAAGATGTAATACAAAAATGTCACCTTGTGAGGCCTGGTGAGGTTCTCTTGTCACGTCATGCAGCACGTGTATGCATAAAGCAGCATTGTTGGAGCAACATTTATGGAAAGTACAACTAAACCAGAAGACATATTGAGATATAACAATATAATGCTCCAATTGGCTGAATAAAGACCAGGCACAAGACAATTAAACATCTAAAGTTTGGTTCCAGTTGGCCTTGATCATAATGGACATTAACTTGGATGATGTGGAATCTGTATGGGTAGAGCTGCGGAATACCAAAGGGCAGAACACGCTAGTAGGAGTTGTGTACAGACCACCAAACAGTAGTGGTGAGGTTGGGGATGGCATCAAACAAGAAACTAAGGATGTGTGCAATAAAGGTAAAGCAGTTATCATGGGCGACTTTAATCTATATTTAGATTGGGCTAACCAAGCTTGTAGCAATGCGGTGGAGGAGGATTTCCTGGAGTGCATTAGGGATGGCTTTCTAGACCAATATGTCGAGGAACCAACTCGAGAGCTGGCCACCCTAGACTGGGTGTTGTGTAATGAGAGAGAACTAATTAGCAATCTTGTTGTGCGAGGCCCCCTAAAGAAAAGTAACCATAAAATGGTAGAATTCTTTATTAAGATGGAGAGTGACAGTGTTAATTCAGAGACTAGGGCCCCTGAACTGAAGGAAAGGTAACTACGATGGTATGAGACGTGAATTGGCTAGGATAGACTGGCAAATGATACTTAAATGGTTGTTGGTCGGATAGGCAATGGCAGACATTTATAGATCACATGGATGAACTTCAACAATTGTATATCCCTGTCTGGAGTAAAAATAAAATGGGGAAGGTAGCTCAACCGTGGCTAACAAGGGAAATTAGGGATAGTGTTAAATCCAAGGAAAAGACATATAAATTGGCCAGAAAAAGCAGCAAACCTGAGGACTGGGAGGAATTTAGAATTCAGCAGAGAAGGACAAAGGGTCTACTTAGTAGGGGGAAAATAAGAGTACAAGAGGAAGCTTGCAGGGAACATAAAACCTGACTGCAAAAGCTTCTATAGATATGTGAAGAGAAAAAGATTAGTGAAGACCAACATAGGTCCTTTGCAGTCAGAATCTGGTGAATTTATATCGGCGAACAAAGAAATGGCAGACCAATTGAACAAATACTTTGGATTTGTCTTCACTAAGGAAGACACAAATAACCTTTCGGAAATACTAGGGGTTCGAGGGTCTAGTGAAAATGAGGATCTGAAGGAAATACTTATTAGTCAGGAAATTGTGTTAGGGAAATTGATGGGATTGAAGGCCGATAAATCCCCAGGGCCTGATAGGCTGCATCCCAGAATACTTAAGGAAGTGGCCCTAGAAATAATGGATGCATTGGTCATCATTTTCCAACATTCTATTGACTCTGGATCAGTTTCTATGGAATGGAGGGTAGCTAATGTAACACCACTTTTTAAAAAAGGAGGCAGAGAGAAAACAGGGAATTATAGACCAGTTAGCCTGACATCGGTGGTGGGGAAAATGTTGGAATCAATTATTAAAGATGAAATAGCAGCGCATTTGGAAAGCGGTGACAGGATCGGTCCAAGTCAGCATGGATTATGAAAGGGAAATCATGCTTGACAAATCTTCTAGAATTTTTTGAGGCTGTAACTAGTAGAGTGGACAAGGGAGAACCAGTGGATGTGGTGTATTTGAACTTTCAAAAGGCTTTTGACAAGGTCCCACACAAGAGATTAGTGTGCAAAATTAAAGCACGTGGTTTTGGGGGTAATGTATTGACGTGGATAGAGAACTGGTTGGCAGACAGGAAACACAGAGTCGGAATAAACGGGTCCTTTTCAGAATGGCAGGCAGTGACCACTGGAATGTCACAGGGTTCAGTGCTGGGACCCCAGCTATTTACAATATACATCAATGATTTAGATGAAGGAATTGAATGTAATATCTCCAAGTTTGCAGATGACACTAAGCTGGGTAGCGGTGTGAGCTGTGAGGAGGATGCTAAGAGGCTGCAGGGAGACTTGGACAGGTTAGGTGAGTGGTCAAATGCATGGCAGATGCAGTATAATGTGGATAAATGTGAGGTTATCCACTTTGGTGGCAAAAACAGGAAGACAGAATATTATCTGAATGGTGACAGATAAGGAAAAGGGGAGGTGCAATGAGACCTGGGTGTCATGGTACATCAGTCATTGAAGGTTGGCATGCAGGTACAGCAGGCGGTGAAGAGGGCAAATGGCATGTTGACCTTCATAGCTGGAGGATTTGAGTCTAAGAGCAGGGAGGTCTTACTGCAATTGTACAGAGCCTTGGTGAGAATATTATGTTCAGTTTTGGTCTCCTAATCTGAGGAAGGACATTCTTGCAATTGAGGGAGTACAGCGAAGGTTCACCAGACTGATTCCCGGGAGGGCAGGACTGAGGAGAGACTGGATCAACTGGGCTTGTATCCACTGGAGTTTAGAAGAATGAGAGGGAATCTCATTGAAACATATAAAATTCTGACAGGATTGGACAGGTTAGAGGCAGGAAGACTGTTCCTGTTGCTGGGGAGTTCCAGAACCAGGAGTCACAGTCTAAGAATAACGGGTAAACCATTTAGGACCGAGATGAGGAGAAACTTCTTCATTCAGCGAGTGGTTAACCTGTGGAATTCTCTACCACAGTAAGTTGTTGAGGCCAGTTCGTCAGATATATTCAAAAGGGAGTTAGATATGGACCTTACGGCCAAAGGGATCACGGGGTATGGAGAGAAAGCAGGAAAGGGGTACTGAGGTTGAATGATCAGCCATGATCTTATTGAATGGTGGTGCAGGCTCAAAGGGCCAAATGGCCTACTCCTGCACCTAATCTCTATGTTTCTATGATCGAGTCTTGAAAGCCTGAATTGGGGATTAGCTGCAACTCTTACCCATCAGCTTCTGTTATCTGTTTAACTAATATTAGCAACCAAATGGAAAGCATCCCAACATTTATTCCACTTCATCCTCACTGCTGGATACTGCTGTAGACATTGCCCCTCTCTTGGATAGTGAAATTCAAAGCATAAAATCATTAGATCACTTTAAGGTAGCAGCGAGACTTGCATGAGATAAATAATCACTAGTGATTAAACTGACTCACTTTTCACTAACATTTCGTTTTTCCTCCTCAAACTGTTGAAACTTCTGCATTATGTAAACCTACTTCGGACTCCATCTCTTCATTTACTTATTAGCTATTCACTGCATACAAATATAGGTTTCTTAACTGTACACTGGCAAAAAAAGTGTTCAGATAAGTTAACAATTCAATAAGTCAGAAACTGGTGAATTGGAATATATATGTAACTGTGGATGTTAAATGGTTAACAATATCCAGACATTAGGTAATTGCGAATGGCCCTGGTATTGGAAGTTGTGTTTTTTCGACTGCAGCTGAATGTTCTAGTTTACTGCACTCGTGTTTCTATCTGAACACCCTTGCACTGATGATCACTGCTTTGGCCAGTCACAGATCCTTCTCAGTTTCCGAACTGTTCCCCACCCCCGAGAGCCTTGCTGAAACATTGAGCCCAAGTTTTGGGCCGCGCCTAGAACGGCGCAGCCTCAACCTGGACGCCCATTTTTCACGCCCGAAAGTGCACCTAAAAATACCTGCAGATTCTCCGGCTCCCTGCAGGTCCTTTGGAGCTCGGCGCAGCGCAGCACGAGCTACGGGGGGTGGAGCCAGGACCCTGCGCTGAAATCAGTGCCGGGACCTCTGCACAGGGGCGCATGTGTACTAGTTCCAGGCGCCTGAAACTGTGTGGGAGGGGCCTGAAGCACGCAGCCCCTAGCCCTGGCCGAATGGGCTTACTGGGGCGGCGAAGATCAGGCTGCATCTCCCTCATCCAGCTCCTGCTCTGGCTCCAACTTCCTCCAACTTCCTCCCCTGTTCAGCTGGCTCTCTCAACACCCCAGCTCCCGCTCCGACCCACCCCAAGCTCCCGCTCTGCTTCCCCTGCCCCCCCCCAGTTCCCGCTCCGACCCCAGCTCCCGCTCTGCTTCCCCCCCGACCCCCCAGTTCCCGCTCCGACCCCCGCCCCCCGCCTCAGCTCCCGCTCCGCTCCCCCCCGGACCCGCTCCCAGCTCCCGCTCCGCTCCACCCCAGACCCCCCTCCCAGCTCCCGCTCTGACAACCCCACCCCCCTACTCCCCCCAGCTCCTGCTCCAATGACCCCCACCCGAGCTCCCCGCTCTGACGACCCCCCCCCCCCCCAGCTCCGGCTTCCCCCAGCCACCTACCTTTAACTCCGGTCCGCTCTGCTCCCTCTTCCTTCAGCATGGCCCGCCCGCCCGGCATCTTGCTGGGGCGGGCCCGCCATAAGTCTTGGGCCTGGCTTCTTCACATCCGCCGGACCCGTTCAGCCTCCTCCCTCTCTCTCTCCCCCTCCCTCTCCTCTTCCCACCCCCCTCCCTCCCTCTCGTCTCCCCCCCTCCCTCCCTCCCTCTCGTCTCCCCCCCCCTCCCTCCCTCCCTCTCGTCTCCCCCCTCCCTCCCGTCTCCCTCCCCTCCCTCTCGTCTCCCCCCTCCCTCCCTCTCGTCTCCCCCCTCCCTCTCGTCTCCCCCCTCCTGTCTCTCTCCCTCTCGTCTCCCCTCTCCCTCCCCTCCCTCTCGTCTCCCCCCCCTCTCTCCCTCCCTCCCTCTCGTCTCCCCCCCTCCCTCTCGTCTCCCCCCCTCCCTCTCATCTCCCCCCCTCCCTCCCTCCCTCTCATCTCCCTCCCTCCCTCTCGTCTCCCCCCTCCCTCCCTCTCGTCTCCCCCCACCCTCCCTCCCTCCCTCCCTCCCTCTCGTCTCCCCCCCCCCCCTCCCTCCCTCTCGTCTCCCCCCCCTCCCTCCTCCCTCTCGTCCCTCCCCCCCCTCCCTCCCT